>NC_050446.1:64634895-64914755 GCF_903995425.1 Onychomys torridus
TTTGGAGAGATTAACAACCATTTATCCCACAATCAAGAGAATAGAATTCATAAAAGAAACCTGAATGGGTCTTTCCTCACATTTTACAACAAAAGCCAATTTCTGGAGCCCTCACATTCTCTACTGATGCATATAAATCAGGGAAAGCAGGATACAAATCAGGAGACTTAAGTAAAGTGGTACAAAGTCCATATAGCTCTGTACAAAAGGCAGAAATGTATGCCATTCTTATGGTACTGATGGACTTCACAGAAACCCTCAATGTAGTCACTGACTTTCAATATGCAGAGATAGTTGTTTACATATTGAAACTCCTTGAATTTATTCCTAATAATACAGAATTGACTTCATTATTCATACAATTGCAGGAAATCATCAGAAAAAAGGGAACATCATATTATATATCCACATATCAGATCCATACAGGCCTGCCAGGACCTCTAGCACAATGTAATGATGAGATTGATCAGTTACTAATAGGTAATGTGTAAGAAGCCTCAGAATTTTCATGAGAAACACATGTCTATAGCAAAGATTTGAATAAGGATTTTCCCCATCACTTGGCCAACAAGCTAAGGATATTGTGGAAAAATACATTCTTACTTTTTCCTTCTATAACCAAACTTCTTTTTACTTGTAGGGAACAATCCAAAATGTATACAAAGAAATGAAATTTGGGCAGATGGATGTGTTCATTTTGCGGAATTTGGAAAATTAAAGTATGTACACCATACCATTGACACCTGTTCAGGATTTCAGTGAGCAACTCCTATGAGTTTCTGAAAAGGCTGATTCTGTGATTACACATGTATTTGAAGTTATGGCCATCATGGGAATACCTGTACAAATTAAGACAGACAATGCCCCAGCATATGTCTCCAATAAAATAAGACAGTTCTTTGCTTATTACAATATAAAGCATGTTACAGGTATACCATACAATCCCACAGGTCAAGCAGTCATAGAAAGATCCAATCAAACTTTAAAGTATATGCTAAGTAAACAGCAACAGGTAACAATGACTCCTAGAAATAGATTTCATAGTGCTTTATTAACCTTGAATTTTCTCAATGCTGATGAGAAAGGAACAACAGCTGCGGATAGATACTGGATGACAGACAAAACTCCTGAGCTAAAACAGTTTATTTCAAAGATGTGTTGACCTCAGAATGGAAACCTGGATATGTCCTATGTTGGGGAAGGGGTTTTGCTTTTGTTTCCACAGGAGAAACCCCTTGATGAGAAGAAGTAAAAGATCATTCCACCAATGTGACATCTCTTCAAGTTGTAAGAAAAATTTAACAATCAAAGGTTTGGGTAGGGTTCTGTTTTTGTCTTTCCAGGATAATGGAAATATCCATCTTCCAGAAATCATAAGGCCCTGGATATCCAGATGTTTTCAGTAGAAAGAAAGAATCTATTGGTACAAATCTACACAGGGTAAAATATAACTGTCTAACATCTATATCTATTAATCTAGAATATTTCTGGTTCCAATTCAATTATAAACCAAGCTGACTTTGGAGATGGAATTGGCTCACTCCTTCTCTAAACCCAAGAATATTGATAAAAGAAAAGGTTGAGAGATTCTTCAGTCCTATATCAGAAGAGCCCTGTGATGTGAGACAGAAGGAATCCAATTATAAGGGACCATTGTCTTCAAGATTCTAATACTCTTCATGCTTACTCATGATTTCTCAGAATCCTTTCTTACATGTCATGTCATCTTTAAATCCAAACCTTCCATTCTGATAAAAAAAAAATAAGTTTTTCCAATAGCAATCTCTGAAGTCTCCAGAAGGAAGATGGGGCCCCAACAACAAAATGATGCCATAGTAATCATCATCATACTACACTTCTTACCAGAATTTCAGACAATCTTACCCATTACTCTGAGCGTTGCTGCAGAATCTACAGTTAGTCTAACTGAGATTTAACTATCTGATCCTTCTCACAATACCCAATAGAGATACCATCGCCCCCTAAACAGCAGGAAGCAGTCCTAAGAAAAGGATGCCCCTTCTTCCTATGGTTTCATATTTCTCAGGGTTATGGATGATGGTTCTAGGGTTGGGGGTGGAAGAAACTGTTAAACTCAGTACTCTCCTTAAGGAAAGAAATTTGTCTCAAAAAAAGGGAAAAGAAGAAATGGAATAGATAGGTATAAGATACAATCATATACATTAATAAACAAATTTAGTAAAAAGCAGCCTTAGATAATTTGCACTGTAATTTGCACTGTTATGAATTCTTATATGTTGATACAAATATAAACTTTTATATTCCTATTTAAGATAATTTGTATATTGATACAAATACAGAACTGTTTGTTATAATGTACATATATTTTTACTCTTATTTGAAATACTTGTATATTGATACAAATGTAAATTTATATCTGTCATACTGAATGTATATTCTACTTCTGTTTAAGATATTCTGTATACTGATATATATTTAGGATTATTATCATGTTGTATATTACATATACATCCCTATCTCTGTTAAAGATATTTTGTGTATTGTCACAATTTTAAAGTCATTGTCCTTTTACTGTACATTTGCTTACAAACTGTTTGCCTTGTTTACATGAAGACTTAGTCCTTTGGTTGTTTAGGTAGATAAGACTTAAGATTTATTGTCACCTATGTTTGTCATCTCTATAATTATGTTAGTTAGGTTATCCAGATTTATAAATACATAGGTTGGATGGACAATTAATAGTCAAACACTTCATGGACCTAGAGAATATGGCATTTAAATAAGTTAGAATTCTGTTGATGTGAGAGACAATTGCTCCTGGCAGCACCAATTTGATCCCAAGAGAATGTTGGGCTTCTAAGACATTTCCATTTGGAAGTTTGTCTTCTTGGCACAAAATGGCCTACTGGGCAAAGAACTACCCTTGCCTCATCTGCTGACAGTATGAAAGCTGTCCTTTCTGGACAAGCGGGACACAAGGAAAAGCAACCACTATACTTTGCCAAGACAAGATAAGATGGTCTTTCAGTATTCCTGCTTCTGAAAATGGTCTGTCAGATACTGTAGGCCTGTAGCCAATTCGAATGCACCAACGATGCTGAGGACATTAGGTGACTGTCCCGGCTGCCAGCTGTCTCTGTCTACTCTTGCAAGACTCCCGAAAGTTGCTTGTGTCCTTCTCCAATTTCTCAGATATTATTACATTCCTTCTCTGGTCTTTGATGAGGTTGAAGACTAGCAGTTATAGTTACAACTTTATATATATATATTATCTTCGAATATATTAAGTATTTGACTCAGGTTCTTTAGGATAGGACACCTTTTGGAATGATTTTTGTAACCACCTACCCATGCTCTAGACTTCCCTGGAATTTAGTATGTGTTTTTTACTTGATATTGTTTGCATTTATTGTAATTCCAACTTATCTAGGTCATTATCCCTCATTACTCCTGGACAATATTTGATAACTATTTCTTTGTGTATAGTCTTGTATGAGGTTAGAACCTTCTTATTTAGACAAAAGGGGAAGATGTATTGGGTAGCCATTCCAGGCTTGGCCTGGAAGTTCCAACCACAATTGAGTCTTCAGTAATGGTCACTCCCATAAGGCGGGGCTGGGGAAGGATGCTGAAGACCCAGGATCGAGAGGAGAGGCTTTTCTTGGTTCCAGGACCCTGGACACTGCAGGTAGACAGAGCAGAGTTCTCCAGAGAATACCACCATAATGCACCATACCTTTCCCAGACCCTGCAACCTATCCCTTTATCTGTAAGTATTCCCACAAAATAAACCTCCCTTTTAACTATGTGGGTGACCTTAATAATTTCACCAATATAGTCACACACATAAAAAATGTATAATTTAAGTTACCCCGGTAAAAGATTAAAAAACAATATTATCCAGAAACACCATGATTTCTATTCTTAATGGATTCAATATACAAGGGTTATTTCCTTGTAATTCAAACTTTACATATTTGTTTCAACACAAATGAATCACCTGATATGTTTCATACTCTATTCTATATCAAGTGACACTTACTAAATAACTGTCAGCAATTGTTATTAACAATATGTGTTTCTCAAACTCTGTTTCAGCTATTCTGAGCATTTCCTATTTTTCACCTTGCCTTTCTTTGTACAATCCTCCATATCTGTTTCTGCTAGTAATACAGGATAGAATACCATGAGCATTAGCAAAGATAATATAATAAATATATTTATATGTAATGCATGTGCATATATATGTATATTTGTACTTCTGCCATGGATTCATGTTAACAAAAGTTGATATAATTATTTCATACCCTCAAGTTTTGAAAATTATCAAATAAGATGGTCTAAAATTCAAATTGTTTTTATGGCTTTTGGTCAGGAGGAAAATTTCTTTCCAGTTATCATGGATGACTTTGAGTGTGAGTATCTAGTGGTTTCTCATTTATCAAACCTTTCCATATTGTAGCAGCTTCCTTCTAATTTCCATTAAAACTTGGTTTAATTTTTCTTCATTGTAAGTACACTTACAACTCTCATTTTCATATCTTTAAATTAATTTTCTTTATTGAAGACTATGCTTTGATTTTTTCATCATATGTCCTATTAACTATTTTTATGTATTTGTGTGTTGTGTATTCATGAGTTTCTTTGTATGTGCATATGAGTATACACGCAGAGGTAAAAGGTCACCAATGTGGTCTCTTCTATTCCTCTTCACCATCCTTCTTGAGGTAAGAGATTTCCCCAAACCTCAACTTCTACTATTCAGCTAGACTCACTGGGCAGTGAGCTTTGAGAATACTCACATCTCCATCTCCCCAACACTAAGATTATGGGATGCTGCACCATTCCTGGATTTTCACATGGGATCTAGGTCTCTGAACTCAAAACTCACACTTTGCAGTGAGATCTTTATCAAATGAACCATCTCCAAAGCCCAAGATTTTATTTTGCATATTTACTGAAGTTATTTGTGCTATTATCTTTTATAGTTTTTATGTTTACTGATTGTAGAGGATGAGGAAGAAAATAAAACAACACCATTTTCACCAAGAGACATATATGGAAGTGTTACAGATTAAGAGAGGTTGTGGGTGTGGGGATGACTCAAGACCCACAGTAATAGCAAGACTATCCTGAGAGTTAAGTACCAAAGGTTCTTAGCAAAGCAGTGTTTTAATCTAATCTATATTTTAAGGAAGTATTTTCTTAAACACTTTATCCTTTTAAATAGAAAGCCTCTCTTTATGGCCTTCTTTTAGATCTCTATACATATTTTCATACACATGTTATCACTCACAATGCATTTTCAAAAATTATTTTAATAAATCCCGATATGCCTTTAAAGTCACCACTGAGGAGGCACAGGCTGGGCCATCTCTGTGAGGTCAAGACCATGAGGACTATGCAAGTGTCAAGCCTGCCAGGGCTATATAAGTGAGCCTGTCTCAAAAAAATTCTTTAAATTACTACATAGCCTAAAATAAGCAAATTAAGTATTAGCAAACAGTTATACTGTTGTAATACTAAAACATGATTCTGAAAATACCTAAACAAAATCAAATAGAAAATAAAATAGAAATTCAAAACAACAAAATCTTAGCTAAAATTTAATCTTTAAACTACTATGAATAAAAAGATTAAAAAATGGCTTTCAGTTATTATTTATTTCTCAGCTAAAGTTTTAATTTTTTTATGTGCCATGGTTTGATAGTTTCAGATTCACTGGACCTTGAGGTACCAATTGAGCTGCCATGTGGGCGCTAGTAATTGAACCCAGGTCCTCTGGAAGAGCAGTCAGTGCTCTTAACAGCTGAACCATCTCTCTCCAGCCCATGAGTCAAACTCAGAGCTTCAGGCTAGCATGACAAGTACTCATCCTCACTGAACCACCTGCCTGCTCTTGAATTTAAGCTGTTTTCAATCTCGCTGCTACTCCACACATTGTTTCATTCCTCACTCCACCCATTGTTTCATTCCTCACTCCACATATTGTTTCATTCTTCACTCCACACATTGTTCCATTCCTCACTCCACACATTGTTTCATTCCTCACTCCACATATTGTTTCATTCTTCACTCCACACATTGTTCCATTCCTCACTCCACACATTGTTCCATTCCTCACTCCACACATTGTTTCATTCCTCACTCCACATATTGTTTCATTCTTCACTCCACACATTATTTCATTCTTCACTCCACCCATTGTTTCATTCCTCACTCCACATATTGTTTCATTCTTCACTCCACACATTGTTCCATTCCTCACTCCACACATTATTTCATTCCTCACTCCACACATTGTTCCATTCCTCACTCCACACAGTTCCATTCCTCACTCCACACATTGTTTCATTCCTCACTCCACACATTGTTCCATTCCTCACTCCACACATTGTTTCATTCCTCACTCCACACATTGTTCCATTCCTCACTCCACACATTGTTTCATTCTTCACTCCACATAGTTTCATTCCTCACTCCACACATTATTTCATTCTTCACTCCACACATTGTTTCGTTCCTCAATAGACTTCCAGTAAAGTGTGCTGAGTCACAATCCTTTGCCTTCGTGGAGACTTTCCAACCAGCCTGGAACATCTCTTCAGTGATGTAATGCTTTTTGTTTTGTTTTTTACATTTTCCTTAATCCACACATTTCTTGTGACTGCCATCCCCTCTCACTTTTTCTCTATTCTTGTATGAGTTTAATGTCCTCCTATGTTTACATTTATAATTATACTTAATGCTTTGACATTTTAGCATCAAATTGTGTTTTTATTATAGAAAATGAGAATTTTAATCTGCATATTTCATATTTATTAAACTGTATTATTCATAATAAATACCATATACAAATTAAAAAAAGATTTGACTTTTTTGTAATATCATTACCAGTGTCTACAACTGGACATTTGGAGTTAAGATTACTGAATAATGTTTCAATTCAGTGTATTAATGAAAAGAGTGGATCTGTTTGCTTCCTATGTAGTTAAAGTAATATATTATTTTGTGGCTTTATTTCCTATACCAGAACCAAAGCTTCATAAGGAAATTGAACAATCAGTATCAAACCTGTATTTCTTAAGTAATTCTTAGGGTCTTAATGATAACGTTTATGTATATGACACCAACATGACTGTCCATATGTGAACTGAACAAGGATAACACCAATGAAAAAGCCAAACTGGATGCTTAAAAGCCCACAAGGCTTCATCCGTACACAAAGAACCATAGGCAACTGAAAAAAGCTAGAAGCAGAAGTAGTCTTACCAGGAGAGAACATGCCAACTGGTTGACTAGTGACAAATAGTCAACACTGAAAACATGCATACAAGTAGCACTACAGTGAATGAACAGTTTATGTTTAGTAATACACACACACACACACACACACACATACACACACACACACACATTTATGTATGCAATAACAATTAGTTTTTTTAAGAGGCCATAAATTTGTAGGAAAATCGGGAAGGATATTGAAGGGTTCGGAGGAAGGAAAAGGGGAGAATAAAGTCTATAATCAAATTATAATGTCAAAGTAAAATGAAAAAAAATACGAGTACCTGCTATGGGTCAGATGAGAGACATGGAGACTAGATCAGAAAAGCCTGGCATATCCAAACTTTTGTTACACATCTGACCTCATGTGATTCGTATAAATTGTTCAGATTTTGCTTTTGACCCAAACTCTAATTCTTCAAACATTTTCCAATGATAAATCAATACAATCTCACAAAGCTTCTCTATGCTAGTATATGTTGGCTCAAGCACCCAGTATTTAGTATTTTTGGCTATAGAACTCAATTTGCCTGAGGTTGTGTTGATTATGAAAGAAGTATGTTATACAAAGTTAATTTCCTTCAAATTATTCTTGACAATCTGAATATATTGAAATCTAACCATGATGTGGAATAAAAATGTGTAACTTTCAAATATCTCTTCTGATAATTATTTGAATGTTAACTATTTACTTTTGAACTTATAAAGCTGACAATATTAAAATCATGAAATTGATTAAAATTCATTGTTTTTTGAAATAATAATTTTATTTTTCTTTCTTATTACAATTTCATTGTTAAAACAAAATTTTAAGATTTGACTATATTATTCTCTGCCTCAAGTCCTTCTAGATATTCTCCCCTCCCTACCCACCCAACTTTATGCTCAAAAAGCAAAAGCTAATACAATAACCCCCCCTAAAAATACCCTAAAAGACAAGATAAAATACCACTGAAACAGGAAAAAAGAATAAAATAACATCAAAATGTAAGCAAATGAAAGCACACACAAAGAACTGTAGAGTCCATTATATGCTGGTCAACACGAGGCTGCACTGAAGTGGTTGATATACACAGTTTAACTCCATTGGAGAAGATTGATTTTCTTCTCCCAGCAGGTATAAATGATAATTTATTTGTTAGTCTTTCCCTTAGTGCTTAGGTCTTCATTTATTCTTCCATTCATTTTTAAAAACATAACAAAATAAAATGCAATAAGGCACAACAAAACTATCACATCAAAATCAGACAGGACAAACTAATAGAAGAAAAAGAGCCCAAGAGAAGAATCAGAGACCCATTCTTTCTCACACTATGGAAACCCAAACAAACACTTAACTTGAAATCATAATGTATGTACCGAGGACCTGATACAGACCCCTGCAGGACCAGTGCATGCTGCTTCAGTCTCTGTGAGCTCATATGAGCCTTGCTAACGTTGATTTAGAGGGCCTTATTTCCTTGGTGTACTCTATCCCCTCTGGATTTTAGACTCTTTCAACCTCCTGTAGCTGGAATTTTCTACAGTCTTGCCTGAGTCTACAGCCATTCAGACCCAAATAAATACTTATATTAATTAAAACTATGGCCTAATGGCTCAGGCTTTTTTGCTAGCTAGATCTTAGACCTTAAATTAACCTATTTCTATAAATCTATACCTTGCCATGTAGCTCATGGCTTATCAGTATCTTTAAATTTTCTCGAGTATCTTTACTTTTCATGTCAGTGGCTGGCAGCATCTCCTGACTTAACCTTCAACTTCCCAGAACTCTCCTCTCTGCTTATCCCGCCAATACTACACTTCCTGCTTGGCTACTGGCCAATCAGTGTTTTATTTATAAATCAATTGGAGCATCTCATTCACAGCATACAGAAATACATCCCCAGCACTTCCCCTTTTCTTTTTTTCAGAAAGGAATGTTTTAATTTTAACATAGTAAGATTGCATATAACAAAACAATTATCAAGCAAAAATTATAGTTAAAATATCTAGTCTATTTGTATTTAGCAAAATTAAAGAAGATATCCTCTCTATCCTATATTTGTGAGTCTAAGGTTTTATATCTAACTTACCTTTTATCATAACTAAAGAAATTATAGCTATCTAGTCTTCAACTACATCAAAGACCTCAGAAGGATATAATATTACCTGAGAAATGGGAGGATGCAAACAACTTTTGGTAGTCTTGCAAGAGTAGACAGAGACAGCTGGCAGCCTGGACAGTCATCCAAAGTTCCTCTTTAATGTTGGGGCATCTGTCTTCAGAACACAGGCCTAGAGTCTCTCAGTCACTTTTCTCAGTGTCCTGTAGAAGGTCTGGCAGTTTCCTCTGAGAAGCAGGAAACCATTTTGCCAAGCAAGGTTCAGTGGTCACCTTCCTATGCAGGCATGTCCAGTCGATACAACATTTTGTCAAGCAGTCCAGGCAAAAACAGTTTCTTGCCAAAATGGCTATTTTTCCTAAGAAGAAGATAAACTCCATATGGAGTGTCTTCAATGCCCATCCTCCTCTCTGAAGTAAACTGGTGCTGCCAGGAGCAGACATGTCTCACTGTCCAGAAAGTTTAAATTTTTAAAACATTTTAAATGTCATATTCTGTAGGTCTTTGAAGAGTTTGAAGATTACCAGCCTAATTGAATTATGTCTATGTATACCTAGAAAACTTAACATGACTATAAGTTTGACTATCATAGAAGAATAATTATTAATCTGTATTTTTAAATTATCCATTACAATCTAAATGAGTTACATAAACATAATACCTTAAACAAGAGTATATATATATATGGTATAACAAAATTGTTTAAACTTGTATCAATAAACTAAAATCCATAGCAATGTAAAACATTTCTAAAGAAGTTTTTGCTCTTTAAAAGTAGGTTCAAGGGCTTTTTCTGCATAGTGTCTGGCAGTAGCTCTCTGCATTTGTTCCTATCTGTTGAAAGCAGAAGCTTCTCTGGTGATGGCTGAATGAGGTACTGATGTATGAGTATAGCAGGCTTTTAATTACAATTAAGTGCCTCATAGTTGAGTCATGCAACATTTGAGATATTCTTCCTCTTATAGAAGTATGCAACCATTTTGGTGTGACAAGTAGAAGTGCATATATCCAGTGTAGACATGAATGTCAAAAGAAGTATGTGGGGGACCCCAGCAGTGCAGGGCTGTAAATAATGGTTGCAACAATTATCATGTTACCACCAATTATTGCTAGGTAGACCAAGTAGAACACAGGAAACAGTATTTTCTCCATCTTTGTGTTGTGAGAAAGCCTCAGGAATTCAAACTCATTGATAGAATTCTGGTTTTATGACATTCTGATGAGGAAGATGGAGACAAAATATGTTCATGTAAATCTGCATCATGATATAAATATATCATGAAAATATATCATATTTTTTTAAGAATTATTTATTTATTTGATGTATGAGTGCTCTATCTGCATGTACAACTTTGTGCCAGAAGAGGGTAACAGATCCCACTATAGGTAAGCCACTATGTGGTTGATGGGAATTGAACTCAGAATCACTGGAAGAGGAGCCAGTGCTCTTAACTTCTGAGCCATCTCTCTGGACTCCATATTTCAATCAACAAACTTTTTCATTCTCATGCAAAATTATCTTCAATTTCACAGAATCAATAGAGTGTGTAGGTTTTTTCTTAGGGAGAAAGTTATTGTACCGTTGTTATATTAGTCTCCTCTCTATAAACATGAAAGCATCTTTTTATTTTGTTTATGTGGATGAAGCATATTTGTAAATCAAAGTAAATGCTGATTCAGAGGGTAATGGACAAGGAATTTACATATGAAAATTGATGAAAACACATAGCTGAAGATAATTAACTTGTTAAATATAATTTAGACTCTCCAGGATTAATTAATTAATTAATTTTATGTATGAGTATGCTACCTGCATATGCAAATTTTTTCCAGAACAGGGCATCAGATCCCACTATAGGTAGTTGTGAGCCACCATGTGGTTGCTGGGAATTGATTAATTAATTAATTATACAATGTTAATTTGTTTAAGAAAGTAATATTCTATAAAACACGATTTAAAATTTACATGAATTTACTCTAAAACATGCTCATCTCCAAGTGTTATCAGAGAGTCAAACTGAAAATGTTAAAATGTCCATTATGGTAATGTTTTCTTACCATAATAAGGGAAATTTATTAACTTGAAGATGCAGCTGCTTTATTCATAGACAGCCCTTCCATAAATACTACAAAAATAGTCTAGCTTTATCATCTGTAATATGGACTCTGTATATACTCATGAGCTAAATTCAAGGAATGGCATGATAAAAGGAAGTCCTATTAGTGGTTGGCTCAGACAGTGATAAAAATTGACAAATAAGTTAATTTACCTATTATCATTCAGTGAAAAGGCATTAAGGATAGAGAAATGCAATTAATAAGCAATGCCTAGGGCATGCTACATATGCATAAAAATATCTAAATGAAACTCAGCAATTCTTACAATGATGATATTTAGCAAACACTAAATGTACACAACAAAGAAAGAATATTAAAAGCTGCAAGGAATAAACACCAAGTAACATATAAAGGCAGACCTATTAGAATAACACCTGACTTCTCAGTGGAGACTCTAAAAGCCAGAAGGGCCTGGAAAGATGTTCTACAAACTCTAAGATACCATAGATGCCAGCCCAGATGACTCTACCCAGCAAACCTTCCATTCACAATAGATGGAGAAAAAAGACATTTCATGATAAAACCAAATTTAAGCAGTATTGACCCTCAAATTCAGCCCTACATAAGACATTAAAAAAAAGAAATAAAAAAGAAAACACTCTAGATTCTTAAGATTTGTATTCAGATCCAGATCCATGACATTTCCTGTGGCATAGATCAGGTTACTTTATGACTCTAAAATTCTATAAGCCTTGGATTTTGATTATAAAATCTTTTATGAAAATCACATAAAAGTAATAATGAAATAGTAGATTCAATAGGAGAAATTACATATTAAAAATAAGTTTTTCAAGCGTCTGTACCAAAAAATGGCAGAAGCTGGGCCCAAATCATGGTTGTTCACGTGTCTTGGTAACATATACCAGTCACCCATTGCAGAAGTAGTTTTCAAAAAATTGGTAACTGATGAAAATGTTTCAGATAATTGGGTCATTGACAGCAGCGCTGTTTCCAACTGGAATGTGGGCCGGCACCCAGACCCAAGAGCTGTCAGCTGCCTAAGAAATCATGGTATTAGCACAGCCCATAAGGCAAGACAGATTACAAAAGAAGACTTTGCCACATTCAACTATATACTATGTATGGATGAAAGCAATTGAAGAGATCTGAATAGAAGAAGTAATCAAGTGAAAAACTGCAAAGCTAAAATTGAATTACTTGGGAGCTTTGATTCACAGAAACAACTCATTATTGAAGAGCCCTATTTTGACAATGATTCTGACTTTGAAGTGGTATACCAGTAATACCTCAAGTGCTGCAAGGCCTTCCTGGAGAAGACTCACTAGATAGATGGTCCTGCCCACCACCATTGAGCAACTCACTCACCAGAGCCATTCCCAAGAAAAGGATATGGTTAAAATACATTATGTACATGTGTGAAATTATCTTAAAATGAATGAAATATATTTTCAACAGTGCTGCCCACTTTTCAGATGACTGCCATGTCAACAAATCAAGATTAACCTAAATCCTCACAGGAATGCCAAGATTTCCTCACATGTGTATCTGAAGGCTTAGCAACTTGATGGTTCTAAATCTTGTCCAATCAACTTTCCATGCTGACCATCACAGTATTTACTTAAGTTACCTTACTATGTTGAACATACAGAGAGTAGACACTGTTGTTATCTTATTCCTGAATTTAGTGAGAATGTCTTACTCTTTCCTCCTGTTGCAATACTTTGTTCTCAAGAATCTGTAGCTCTCTTGGTTTGTGAGAATTTTCTCATACTATGGACCATGCTAGCCTGATACTTGCATGAATTTCAATATTCCACACTCTGGATGGTTGACCTGATGACATAAGTCAGTACACCAGGCTTGAGCTTTAATACCCAAGGAATGCTCAATCATACCACAAGGGCATTTGCTCAGCTATGCTCATATCAGCATTGTTTGTAATAGCCAGAACCTGGAAACAACCTAGATGCTCTTCAACTGAAGAATGGATAAAGAAAATACAGTACATATACACAATGGAGTACTACTCAGCAGAGAAAAAGACTGACATCATGAGGTTTTCAGGCAAATGGATGGATCTAGAAAACATCATCCTGAGTGAGGTAACCCAGACTCAGAAGGATGAACATGGTATGTACTCACTCATAGGAGGATACTAGATGTAAAACAAAGATGACTAGACTGCTACACAACTCCACAGAGGCTACCTAGAAAATGGGACCCTAGGAAAGACACAGGGATCACCCAATGACAGAGAAATGGATGAGATCTACATGAACAACCCAGACAACAGTGGGAGTAATGAAGGGCATGGTTTGAGGGAAAGAAAGCTTAGGGGAGCAGGAGATCCCAGCTGGATCAAGAACAGAAAGGGAGAACAAGCAATAACAGACCATGATAAATGATGACCACATGAGAACAGGAATAGGCAGAGTGCTGGAGAGGTCCCCAGAAATCCACAATGATACATCATCTGTAGACTGCTGGCAATGGTCGAGAGAAAGCCTAATCTGACCTAATCTGGTGATCAGATGGCCAAACACCCTAATGGGGGTGCTGGAACTCTCAACCAATAACTGATGGAAGTGGATGCAGAGATACTCAGCCAGGCCCCAGGTAGAGCTCCAGGAGTCCAATTGTCAAGAAAGAGGAGGGATTGAAAGAGCGTGAATTGTTGAGACCAAGATTGGAAAAAGCACAGGGACCAATAGCTAAACGAATGGAAGCACATGAATTGTGAACCAAAGGCTGTGGAGTCCCCAGCTGGATCAGGCCCTCTGGATAAGTGAGACCATTGAATAGCTTGAACTGTTTGGGAGGCATCCAGGTTGTGGCACCGGGACCTGTCCTTAGTGCATGAGCTGGCTGTTTGGAACCTGGGGCTTACGTGGAGACACTTTGCTCAGCCTGGAAGGAGGGGACTGGACCTGCATGTGTTGAATCCACCAGGTTTAAATGAATCCCCAGGGGAGTCTTGCCTCTGGAGGAGATGGGAATGGAGGGGAGGGGATGGAGGGAAGGTGGCGGTGGGGTCGGGAGTGGGGAGGATAGGGGAACCCATGGCTGATGTGTAAAATTAAAACACAAATATAATAAATAACAAAAAAACCCCAGAAAATAGCGATTCTAGAGAGTAAAAGAAATGTTCTCCTTTCACAAATTTGGCTGATTATATTAAAGCATGTTTAATGTGAGGGGCAGAGCATTATGTGCACATTTGAGGGAACACTTGCACTTGTACATTCAAATCTACTCAGGGAACATCCTAAACAGTTTGGTACATTGAACCATTTTTTTTTTTCATTTAAGAAAAAAAAATTATTCATTTTACATATCACTCACAGATTCCCCTCCCTGTTCCCACCTCTTCCTCCCCCAGACTCACCCTCCATCCCCTCCTCCAAAAGGGTAAGGGCTCCCATGGGAAGTCAGCAAAGCCTGGCACATTCAGTAGAGGCAGGACCAAGCCCCTCCTCCTGCATCAAGGTTGAGCAAGGTGTCCCACCATAGGTAATAGGCTCCCAAAAGCCAGCTCATGAACAAGGGATAGATCCTGATCCCACCGTTAGGGGTTCCTCAAACATTATACAGTTTTAACACAATGTTTCATGTACTTTTGTTCTATTAACACACAACAGGAAATACAGAACTCTAGTGATTATAAAAACAACAACAGCAACAGTAACAGAAAAAAACCTATGAATACTAGTCCTCAAAAACAGCAGGTCTATAACAAATGAATTCAAGATACAGCATTTACTTTCTTTTTATTTAAATTTTATTCCTGCATCACAATACAAAATAAACACATTACATGAATTATATCTCGCTTCAGGTAACATTTATTAGGTAATGGTCAGCAAGCAGAAACTAACATTTCTGTATCCATGACTGTCATTTTAAACCATTCTTGGCATTTTCAACCTGCTTTGCTTATCTGTCTATTATTTCTGTTAAAAAACAGTATAGAATAGCAGGCTAAAAACAAAGTGTGAAAATGCCTTAGGAATGAGAGTGTAAGAAAGAGTGTTAACTATAGACTTATTATAAAGAGGCTACAAAGCCAGTCAATCTGAGAAGGCCAAGGTCACTCCAAGTGCATAGTGTATACTTTTGGAGAATTCCAAGAGAGAAAAGTGACAGTCCTATTTTTTTCCTCCCAAAGTCACCAAGGCCACTGCATAGAAAGTTGTCTATAGTCACACAATGTTTTTTTCCATCTCTGGCTCTCAACGTTGTACTGGGCAGCATGAAGCAATAAAAGCTTACTTGTATCATCCCCCCCCCCAAAAAAAAAGAGTGCTAAAATTACTGAAAATTTTAGATATCAAAAGAGTTTAGAAGAGAGAGAAACACCCACACACCCTCCAAGACTGCAACTGTTCCCTGAGACAGAGCCTGCTAGCACCCAATTGGACTAAGAGGTGAGTCTCTATACTCATACCCTGAACATACCAGCCCTTAGGCTTTGGGCCCAGGGGTACCACTCTGTACCCCTACACCACCACCCATTACAATCTCAGTTTCAGGCTAGTCCACAGGCAGACCTACTGCAGAGAGGTCAGACTACCACCATCCCCCACTAGACCTTCTAATG
Organism: Onychomys torridus; assembly: GCF_903995425.1. Taxonomy (NCBI): domain Eukaryota; kingdom Metazoa; phylum Chordata; class Mammalia; order Rodentia; family Cricetidae; genus Onychomys; species Onychomys torridus. The sequence goes on from NC_050446.1 coordinate 64,650,943, forward strand.
CATAAGCCACACCCTTACCAACCCACCTACACACCAAGATTGCAGCTACTTCCTTAGACAGAGCCCATGAGGACCAATTGGAGTAAGAGCTGCTCCCTGAGACAAAGAGTCCATCAGAACCAATTAGACCAAGAGCTCCCACAGGCCCAAGAGTATTGATTCAGACCAAGAGAGGCTCCCTCAGACAGACACCACTTGCACCAAGTGGAGAAAGGGATGGGTAGATGCCAGTGTAAATATATAGTCAAGAACATAAAAACCAATATAGCTCTATTAGAACCTACATCAGCAAGACCTGAACATCTCAACAAAGAAAAAACAGAAGAATTTGACCTTAAAATGATCATAAGAAGATGATATAGATCTTTAAAGAGGAAATGAAAATTCCCTTAAAGAATTTGAGGAAACATCAAAAAAATGGGAAAAAATCAGTAAATCCCTTAATGAAAGCCAAGAGAAAGCAATTAAATAAATGAGGTAAACAGTTCAAAATTTGAAACTGAAATTGAGACAATAAAGAAGATACAAGTGAAGGAATGCTGGAAGAGGAAAATCTGAGTAAATGAACAAGAACTACTGATGCAAGCATAACCAACAGAATGCAAGAGATGGTAGAGCAGATTTCTGGGGTTGAAGATACAATAGAGGAAATAGATATATCAGTAAAAGAAAACACTAAAGCCAACAAAGCCAAGGCCCAAAATTTCCATGAACTTTGGGACACCATGAAAAGACCAAACCTAAGAATAATAGGTATAGAAGAAGGAGAAGAATACCAACTCAAATGCACAGAAAATACAGACAACAAAAATCATGGAAGAAAACTTTTCCAAGCTAAAGGAGGAAATGTCTGCTGGGCAGTGGTGGTGCATGCATGCCTTTAATCCCAGCCCTCAGGAGGCAAAAGCAGGTGGATCTCTGTGAGTTTGAGGCCAGCCTAGTCTACAGAGCAATATCCACAGAAGGCACAAAGCTACACAGAGAAACCCTGTCTCAAAAAACCAAAAAAAAAAAAAAAAAAAAAAAAAGAAGGAAATGCCTATAAAGATATAAGGAGGAAACTGAACACCAAATAGACTGGATCAAAAAAAAGGCCCCTTGCCACATAATAATCCAACCACTGAACATACAGAACAAAGAAAAATATTAAGAGCTGCAAAGGAAAAAGGCCAAGTAACATATAAAGGCAGATCCATAAGAATAACACCTGACTTCTCAATGGAGACTCTAAAAGCTAGAAGGTCCTGGATAGACATTATGCAGACACTAAAGACCATGGATGCCAACCCAGACTATGATACCTGGCAAAACTCTCAATCAACCTACAGTAAACAAAATATTCCATGATAAAACCAGATTTAATCAATATCTTTCCATAAATCCAGCTCTACAGAAATCACTGGAAAGAAAAAAATCTAACCTAAAGAAGTTAGATACACCCATGAAAACACAGGCAAGAGATAGTCCCATATGAACAAATACCAAACAAGGGAAACATACAACACTATAACCAGAAAATAACAGAAATTAACAATTACTGGCCATTAATATCCATTAATATAAATGGTCTTAATTTACCTATAAAAAGATACATGCTAACACAATGAATACAAAAACAAGATCCATCCTTCTGCTGCATATATAAAACACATCTCAACTTCAAAGATAGACACTACCTCAGAATAAAAGGCTGGGAAAAGACATTCCAATAAAATGGATTTAAGAAGCAAGCTGGTGTAGCTATCTTAATATGTAATATTAACAGACTTCAAACTAAAATCAATCGAAAGAGATCAAGAAGAATATTATATATTTATCACAGGGAAAATCCAACAAGAAGTCTCAATTCTGAATTGTTATGCCCCAAATGGCAAGGGTACCCACATTTATAAATGAAACATCACTACAGATGGCCAAACACCCTAACAGTCAAGCTGGAACTCTCATCCAATAACTGATGGAAGTGGATGCAGAGATCCACAGCCAGGCCCCAGGTGGAACTCCAGGTGTTCAATTGGCGAGAAAGAGGAGGGACTGTAAGAGCATGAATTGTTGAGCCCAAGACTGGAAAAAGCACAGGGACAAATAGCCAAATGAATGGAAGCACATGAATTATGAACCAAAGGCTGTGGAGCCCCCAGCTGAATCAGGCCCTCTGGATAAGTGAGACCATTGAATAGCTTGAACTGTTTGGGAGGCATCCAGTCTGTGGCACCGGGACCTGTCCTTAGTGCATGAGCTGGCTGTTTGGAACCTGGGGCTTATGTGGGGACACTTTGCTCAGCCTGGAAGGAGGGGACTAGATCTGCCTGTACTGAATCCACCAGGTTTAAATGAATCCCCAGGGGAGTGTTGGCCCTGGAAGAGATGGGAATGGAGGGGAGGGAATGGGGGGAAGGTGGCAGTGGGGGCGGGAGTGGGGAGGATAGGGGAACCCATGGCTGATGTGTAAAATTAAAGCACAAATATAATAATAAGAAGAAACATCACTAAAGCTTAAATCACACATCAAACCCCATACACTAGTAGTGGGAGACTTCAAAACCCCACTCTCACCAATGGACAGGTCTGCCAGACAGAAACTTAACAGAGAAATAAGGGAACTAACAGACATTATGACTCAATTGGACTTAATAGATATTTACTGAATATTCCACTCTAACACAAGAGAATATGTCTTTTTCTTAGATACCCATGGAAACTTCTTTAATATCGACCACACACTTGATCACAAAGCAAATCTCAATACATACAATAATTTGAAATAATCTCCTGTATCTTATTGGATCACCATGGCTTAAAGTTAGATTTCAACAACAACAAAAATTACGGAAATCCTACAATCTCATGCAAACTGAATAATGCCCAATTTAATCACCAATGGGTCATGGAAAATATAGAGAAAGAAAATAAGATTTCCCAGAATTCAATGAAAACGAATGTACAACATACCCAAACTTATGGGACACTATGAAAGCAGTGCAAAGAGGGAAATCATAGCACTAAATGCCCACATAAAGAAGATGGACAAATCTCACACTAGTGACTTAACAGCACACCTAAAGGCTCTAGAACAAGAAGAAGCAAACTCAGCCAGGAAAAACAGATGCCAGGAAATAATTAAATTGAGGGCTGAAAACAATAAAATAGAAACAAAGAGAACAATACAAAGAATCAATGAAACAAAGAGTTGGTTCTTTGAGAAAATCAACAACATAGACAAGCCCTTATCCAAATTAACCAAAAAGCAGATAGAGACCATCCAAATTAACAAAATCAGAAATGAAAAGGGGAACACAACAACTAACAATGAGGAAATACAGAGAATCATCAGGTCATACTTCTAAAACCTGTACTCCACAAAATTGGAAAATCTGAAAGAAATGGATTATTTTCTGAATAGGTACCACATATCAAAGTTAAATCAAGACCAGATAAACTATTTTGTTGTGAGAGTTTTCCTGCCTGGCCCAGTCAGGACAAATCTCTCTTACCCGCCAGTCCCACAGTCGCTCAGACCCAACCAAGAAAGCACATAGAGACTTATATTGTTTACAAACTCTATGGCTGTGGCAGGCTTTTTGTTATCTACTTCTTCTATCTTAAATTACCCCGTTTCTATAAACCTACACTTGGTCATGTGACTGGTGGCTTACCATTCATTACCTGATGTGCTTCTTGCCATGGCGGCAGCTGGTGGTGTCTGTCCTCTCCAGCCTTCTACCTCCCACACTTCTCTTCTCTGTTTATCCCACCTATACTTCCTGTCTGGCTACTGGCCAATCAGCATTTTATTTATACAGAGTGATATCCATAGCACTATTTAAATAGACAAATAACACCAAAGGAAATAGAAAAGGTGATTAAAAGTTTCCCAACAGAGAAAAGCCCAGGACCAGATGGTTTAAGTGCAAAATTCTATGAGATTTTCATAGAAGAGCTAATACAATGCTGTTCAAATTGTTCCACACAACAGAAACATAAGGAACATTATCAAATTCTTTTTATGAAGCTATAGTTACTCTGATACTCAAACCAAAGAAATATGCAACAAAGAAAGAATTACAGACCAATCTCACTCATGAACACTGATGCAAAAATACTCAATAAAATACTGGCTAATTGAATCCAGGAACACATCAAATTATCCACCATGACCAAGTAGGCTTCATCCCAGGGATGCAAGGATGGTTCAGCATATGAAAATCTGTCAATGTAATACATCTTATGAACAAATTGAAAGAAAAAAAAAAAAACACATCATCATCTCATTGGATGCTGAAAAAGCCTTTGACAAAATCCAAAACCCCTTCATGACAAAGGTTCTAGAGAGAACAGGAATACAAGGAACATACATAAACATAATAAAAGCAATTTACAGCAAGCTGACAGCCAACATCAAATTAAATGGATAGAAACTCAAAGCGATTTCACTAAAATCAGGAATAAAACAAGGCTATCCACCCTCCCCATATTTATTCAATATAGTACTTGAAGTTCTAGCTAGAGCCAAAAGACAACAAAAGAAGTTCAAGGGGATACAAATTGGAAAGGAAGAAGTCAAACTTTCCCTATTTTACAGACAATATGATAGTATACATAAGTGACCCCAAAAATTCTACCAGGGAACTCCTACAGCTGATAAACTCCTTCAGAAGGGGGCAGTTTACGAGATAAACTAAAAAAAAAATAATCAGTAGCTCTCCTATATACAAATGAATAATGGGGTGAGAAAGAAATCAGAGAAATATCTCCCTTTACAATAGCACAAATACTATAAATTCCTGGGGGAAACTCTAACTAAGCAAGTGAAAGACTTGTGTGATAAGAAATTGAAGTCTCTGAAGAAAGAAATCAAAGAAGATATCAGAAAATGGAAATATCTCCCACTCTCATGGATAGGTAGTATTAACAGTAAAAATGGCAATCTTACCAAAAGCAATCTAGAGATTCAATGCAATCCCCATCAAAATCCCAACACAATTCTTCACAGAACTGGAAAGAACAATACTCAACTTCATATGGAAAAAAAAAAAAAAAACCCAGGATAGCTAAAAGAATCCTGAACAATAAATCAACCTCTTGAGGTATCATGATTCTTGACTTCAAGCTCTACTATAGAGCTACAATAATAAAAACAGCCTAGTACTGGAATAACAACCGACATGTGGGCCAATGGAACCCAAATGAAGACCCTGGCATTAATCCACACACGTATGAACATATGATTTTCAACAAATAAGACAAAACTGTACCATGGGAAAAAAGAAAGCATCTTTAGGCGTTGGAGAGATGGCTCAGTGGTTAAGAGCACTGACTGCTCTTCCAGAGGTCCTGAGTTCAATTCCCAGCAACCACATGGTGGCTCACAAACATCTGTAATGAGATCTGGTGCCCCCTTCTGGCCTGCAGTCAAACACGCTGTATACATAATAAATAGATAAATCTTAGAGGAAAAAAAAATTCCTTTTAAGAAAGCATCTTTAAAAAATGGTGCTGGATGTTAATATGCACAAGATTGCAAATAGATCCTTATCTGTCACCATGCACAAAACTCAAGTCCAAGTGAATCAAGAACCTCAACATAAATCTAGTTACACTACACTTGATAGAAGAGAAAGTAGGGTTATTCTTGAACACACTGGCACAGGAGACCACGTCGTAAATATAACACCAGTAGCACAGACACTGAGAGCAACAATTAATAAATGGGACCTCCTGAAACTTAGAAGCCTTTGTAGAGCAAAGGACATAGTAAATATAACAAAATGACAGACAGCCTAGAGAATGTTAAAAGATGTTCACCAACCCCACATCTGACAGAGGGCTGATCTCCAAAATATATAAAGAAATGAAAAAGCTAGACTTCAAAATACCGAACAATCCAATTAAAAAAATACGGGCTAAAGAGCTTAACAGAGAATTCTCAATAGAAGAATCTCAAATGACTGAAATAAATTTAAGGAATTACTCAACATACTTAGTCATCAGGGAAATGCAAATCAAAATGACTCAGAGATACCATCTTACATCTGTCAGAATGGCTAAGATCAAAACTACTGAAGACAGCTTATGTTGGAGAGGATATGGAACAAGTACAACACTCTAATGTTGGTGGGAATGCAAACTTCTATAGCCACTCTGGAAATTAGTATGGTGGTTTCTCAGAAAATTGAGAATCAATCTTCCACAATCAATACCTAGCTATACCACTCTTGGGCATATTCCCAAGAAATGCTCAATCTTATTACAAGGACACTTGCTCAACTATGTTCATATCAGCATTATTTGTAATAACCAGAACCTGGAAACAGCCTAGATGCTCCTCAACTGAAGAACTGATAAAGAAAATGTGGCACATATACACAATGGAGTACTACTCAGCAGTAAAAAAAAAAAAAAAAAAAAAAAAAAAAAAAAAAACAAAAAAAAAAAAAACAATGATATCATAAAAATTTCAGGCAAATGTATGGGACTAGAAAATATCATCCTGAGTGAGGTAACCCAGATCCAGAAGGACACATATGGTATGTAGTCACTCATAAGTGCATACTAGATGTAAGGCAAGGGATGGCCAGACTGCAGAACACAGCTTTGGAGAGGCTACCTGACAGGGAGGGACCCTAGAAGGGACACATGACTAGCCCAGTGAAGTATAGAAGAGGATGGGATGTGCATGAACAGGCTAGGGGTTGGGTGTGGCCAAGGGCAAGGAATAAGGGGTGAGAACATAGGGAAATGGGATGGTCAAGCTGGAGCGGGAAGAGAGTGGGAGAGCAGGAAAGGAGATACCATGATAGATTAAGACTTCATGGGAGTGGGAAGAGGTAGGCTGCTGGGGAATCTCTCAGGAATCCACAAGGATGATTCCATCTTGGACTGCTGGCAGTGATCCCATCTTGGACTGCTGGGTACCTGGACTGGTCTACTCTGGTGGCCAGTCTACTGAATACCCTAACTGTCATCTTAGAGCCTTTATCCAGCAATTGATGGAAGCAGATTCATGGATCCAGGATGAGCTCCAGGAATCCAGTGCATGGTAGAGAGGAGGGATTCTTTGGGTGTGGAATGTCGAGATCATAATGGGAAGACTTGCAGAGATGACTGGCCATACTGGAGGAAACCCATGAAATGTGGACTAGTGGCTGTGGAGACTCCATGGGACTGGACTAGGCCCTCTGGATAAGGGAGAAAGTTGTTTAGTTCCTACTGTTTGGGGACCCCCAGGCAGGGGTATTGGAACCCATCCCTGGTGCGTGGACAGGCTTTTGGGAGCCCAGGGCCTGTGGTGTTACACCTTGCTCAGCCTGGGTGCAACAGGGAAGGGCTTGGACCTGCTTTGGCTCTGTGTGGAGTGCTCTGCTGACTCTCCATGGGAGAATTTGATTTGGAGGATGTGGGGATGGGGGGTGGTTTGGGAGAGAGGGCTGAAGGGTGGGAGGAGGGAGGAGGTTGTATCTGTGGGTGGTATGTAGGGTCAGTAGAAAATTTTTAATAAAAAAGTGGAGAAAGAAAAAGAGAGAGAGAGAGAGAGAGAGATGCTTACAAACAAGGGTATATATACAATAGTGTTTGACATGACATTTTTCCCTCCTAGAATAGATCCAGCTTCCCACAAATTGCTCTTGATTTAAAATCTCATCTCTTATGAACATGTTTGTGCACAAGTTTAATCCCTGCGCTCCAAAAGTATAGACAGGCAAATCCCTAAGGGTTTGATGCCAGTTGGGTCTAAATAGCCAGTCAGGGATATATGGTGAAATGCTGTGTGAAACATAAATCTCATCTTCATATAATAAGTTTGAAAAAATAAATAATATAAGATTTCTTATTTATGTTCCTCTCTCTGAATTTCTAATCTATATAATATCAATATTTTATAGAATCTATAGAAACAAAGAAACCTATACTCCCCTGGGATACTTTCAGCATATTTCTTCTCCCAATTTCCTTTGGTTATAGTGGGTTTTTCATTTGTTTGTTTGTTGGTTGTTTTTTCAAGATAGGGTTTCTCTGTGTAGCCCTGGCTGTCCTGGAACTCACTCTGTAGGCCAGGCTGTCCTCAAACTCACTGAGATCCACTTGCCTCTGCCTCCCAAGTATTGGACTTAAAGGTTTGTGCCAACAACACCCACCTTCTCTTCACAATTTCAAGACCAGTTTTTAAAAAGGTATTGTAATATATAAATTCCTTTGCATAATTATATAGATTTTAAAAATATAGAGTCCAAATGACTATAATTTTCCTTTTTATTATTTCTTAAGACTTTATTTTGTTCAAAAATATTCACAAAAACATTCCACTCCATAATTAACCAGATTCCAAATCAATACAACCCATGAGTTATGAAAAACTATATAACTATGTTTGTGTTGTTGTAGTTGTATTTTTTACTTTTTTAGTTCTAATTCTCTCATGGGCATTTTGTTTTTATTGATAGGTAAGTGCATAAAATAAATTCAATATAGATACTGAAGATTTATGGTGAAGCTTCACTGCATCATTTCTGGATGACAATTCAAAATGTAAATGTTCATTGAAACTGACTTTAATTTGTATAGGACAATGTTAGTATTCAGTGCATAGTTAAAGCATGATCTCACAAATGGATTTCTCATATACAGTGTTAATGCATTCTCTATAGAATAGTGATGTATATTTTTATTATGTATAATTGAGAAGAGCTTGCATAAGTGAGTGTGGATTTTCTATTCTTTACATTAAGCTTGTGAAGTGTAATTATTTGATTTGTTTGTGTATGTTTATTGGGTCCATGTATGTGTGTAATGTGTGAGAACATATAGGAAATGCTGGTACCAATGTACATGGCTGCGAAGCATTCAGGAGACATTGAACATTGTTTTCTATCACACACTACCCTATTTCCTTGAGAAAGGGTCAGTGACTGAGGCTTGAGCTAGGTGTGTTATTCAGAGATTAGTTGTCCAGTTCATCCATGGGACCTGTCCGGTTCTGATTCAGCAACAGTGGGAAAAAGATGATCTACCATATCTGGCTTTGGACATGATGACTAGGGATCGAAACAAAGGTCCTCATTATTATACAGCAAGTACATTTATCCATTGAGCCATCTCCTAAGTCATGTAAGTACAATGTTTTATTATTTATCAGAAACCACTATCAACCTCCTCCACATTTTCCTGATGGCATTTTTCATTTCCTTATTCCTGAAAGTGTATACCATAGGATTGAGCAATGGTGTGAGGACATCTGTAAATACAAACACATTTTTTTCAAAAGAAAATGGAGATGTAGGTCGCGCATATATTAATATACAAGGAATAAAGTAAAAAGCTACAACAGTAATGTGGGATCCACAGGTGGACAGAGCCTTTCGTCGCCCTTCAGAGCTGTGACCTCTCAGAGAGAACAAAATGACACCATAAGAAACAAGCAAAAAGGAGAATATAATGATGCAGAAAGACCCACTGTTGGCAAATACCAAAATGGCAAAAATGTGTGTGTCAGTGCAGGCAAGCTTCAGCAAAGGGAACAGATCACATATAAAATGATCAATGACATTGGGTCCACAGAAGGGCAATTGCAAAGTGAAGGCAATCTGTATGATAGAATGTAAGAATCCTCCAGTCCAGGCTACAACCACCAGAATACCACAAATCCTCCTATTCATGATGACAGAGTAGTGTAAGGGCTTGCAAATGGCCACATAGCGGTCATAGGCCATGGATGCCAGAATGATGACTTCCATTGCAGCGAAAAAGTGCACAGCAAAGACCTGTGTCATGCAACACTCAAAAGAGATGGTCTTCCTCTCATAAACCAAATCTGCAATCATCTTTGGTGTGACAACAGAAGAGACACATGCATCGAGGAAGGAGAGGAATGCCAAGAAGAAGTACATAGGGGAGCCCAGCAGTACAGGGCTGTAGACAATGGTCACCACAATCATCACATTACCAACAAGAGTTGCAAGATAGACCAATAAAAATATAACAAATGATATTTTCTCAATTTGGGGGTTCTGTGAAAGCCCCAGGAGTATAAACTCATTGACAAAGCTCTGGTTATGCATGATTCTCCTGAAGACTATTAAAGAAAAGTATCAGAAATCTGTAAGCCGGGCGATGGTGGTGCACACCTGTAATCCCAGCACTTCGGGAGGCAGAGGTAGGTGGATCTCTGTGAGTTCGAGGCCAGCCTGGTCTACCAAGCAAATTACAGGAAAACATGAAAAGCTTCACAGAGAAATCCTGTCTCAAAAAAACAAAAAAAAAAAAACAAAAAACAAAAACAAAACAGAAAGAAATCTGCAATTATAAGAAAAATATTTCTTACAAATTTACAATAAAGCATCAATAATATTGTGCATATTTATGTACAATTATCTTGATTGAATTTATTACCATTCAGAACAGAGTACTAGAAAGTATTTTTGAAAAAATATTAGTAGATATTACATATATTTGAGGTAGAAATAATTGTATAATTTAAACAATAATTACAATTTTTAATATTTTGGGATGAAACCATCTGTGTTAGAGAAACCCATATTGAATTTTCAGCTTGTGTCCATCTCTTAATGTTTCTTTTAGTAAAATATTGAAAGTCAGTTCGAAATCATACCTTAACAATATACCAAAGACTCCAATTTATTAATCATGTTTTGTCATTTGCATTGATCATGGTATAGCTGAGTCATCTACAGTGATGAACTGATGTTCCATCTACCAATAAAAGAGGAGATAAAAATGTATTTGAAATCCATGGCAACATTTTGAGTTTTGTTTCAAAGCCCAAAGTATATTAGAATCCAAATCAAGTAAACTGTTCTTAATAAAACAGAAAATTTTGTACAGAGTAACTGCCATTAACATGATGCTCATGTAGAACTTGTTGAAAATTCAGTTGAATTCATTAATTTACAGTGTGTCCAAAACTTATAAAAATAATGTTATTGTCTATAATGACTAAATAGAGTAAAAAATGAGCCTGGGCAAGACTAGGCTTCCTAGTCAAATATGTGACAAAGTAAAATTTTTAACTACAATTTTAAGTTCAAAGAAACAAGATGTTTAAACTTGGATTTTAAAAAACTCTAGGTCTGCATCTATGACCTCTCCTGAGAATTGACAAGGTAAAGAGTGAGATTTTTTTATTAAACGATGAGAATTTCAGGGTAGATGTGGTCTTTGTACAATCTCCCTCTGTCTATAAAGGTACCACATCTTATTCCATTGTCATGTATGAATTAGGCTTTTTAATAAAAGTAACAAGGTAAAATATTGAGAATTAAAAGGTGATCAACCAATCACCTGTATGAAAAATATATAGCTGAAGAGGAGAAATTAATTGTTGAATATATTTTAGAGTTCTGAGATTTAATTACTTACAAGGTATTTATGCAATTTGACCTTGTTTGAAAAATATTACTCTACAAAAATATTGTTTGACATTCATATAAATTAAGTAAAAACATGTTCATAAACATATTACTTACTCATCTCTAATAACTAATAGGCCAAACAAATTTGACAATGTTAAAATGTTACTCGTAGTATTTCCCTTACAATGCTAGGAGTAATCTACTCACTTTTAAACTCACCTACTTCATGTGGATCATCTAAACAAATATTCCAGCTCTTGAACATAATTTCCCCACGAAGTCATGGCTTTAAATTTATTCGAATCTTTTCCTGAATGTAGCAGAATTTTTTTTACTAAATATACTTTTCTATGAGAAGATTTGTATGAATACACAATCAAAGATATAAACATATGTATTTACATAGAGGTTAATACACATCTTTGTGTAAAATACCAATCTATTTTTACAGAGTGAAGAAAAGTGGTGATTTTAATGACTGGTATTTACAAAGAACATATGCAATTGCAAATATAGAAAAAAAGAGGAAGAGAAATAAGAAGGAAAAGGATAGGTAGAAAAAGAAGGAGAAGAAGGAGGAGAAGGAGAAGAAGAGGAAAACAAAAAGGAGGAGGAGAAATCTGCATAAAAGTACTTTGAAAGGAAACACTTCATGATGTTCCTAGGGTTGCTTTTCACTAGTATCTATAATAAGAGCTCTAATTTCAAGCATAAGTTACAAAGAAAAAAATCAATAAAAAACCCTCCCTACATGGTCACTGTTCCATTAGATTAGGCAGTAACCTTTCAAAATAGAGAAAGATGATCATGCTATAAATTACCAGTTGTCATTCTGTGCTCAATTAGGATGGATAAAGAACTGCCATGAGTAAGGAGATCACTGAGCATGGAGTTCTTTCATGAAATATCAGAATGAAACTCAGAATGTCTTATAATGAAAATAAATGGAAATAATAGAAAAACTCCTCCAGATTTTCTTTTCTTAGATCTACACCTTCACCTTTCTGTATAGCATGGGTCTGGTTAAATATTGTTCCTAAAATTTAATAAGTCTTGGGACATTCAAAGTTCTTTTTTGAAAATCGTATGAAAATAATATGTAAGCAGAAATGTAGGAACGGATGTTGCTTCATGGGGAAAATGAATTGAGACAATAATGAAGATCAGGGAAAATTATATCTAATTCTTGCTTTTCCATAGCCAAAACTGCTAAGTGTTTTTCTTCATATTTATTCACAATGTAAAATACTAGGTTTTATAAGTTATTGTCGAATATAAAGGATATAAAGGTGTGAATGCATAGAATGGCCATTTGTTCTTAATCAGTGGTGAAATGTTAAGTTCTTGTCCTCACTCACAGACACTCATGTTTCAACAGCCTTCCACTAAAAAAAAGACAAAGAAACAAACAAAAAGCAATAAAATGAAAGATATCAATAAAACTGAGTGCAAGCTTCCAAGAGAAATAAAGGCCAATGCTAACTTAAAAATTAAGTAAATGTTAGCTTAATCTTTTATCACTACTAAAAACGCCCAGTTCTGATTGAACTAACACTGTCATTCTACAGAAAGCAACTCTCTATTTTTTTTAACAGATCAATAATGAATAGTATAGTGTTGTCACTATGGTTTATCATTGGGAGTTATGATTTTATATCATATAGAATGTAATAATCCTAAACAGAAGCTGTAGCCTAAATTTAGTTCTATAAAATTAAAGACTATTAGTTGAAAATTGAGCTAAAATGCATAAAATTGCTGCTTTAATTAACACTGATGTATCCTTGCTTATTTCATAATCTTGCCAAATAAACTCTTATTAAAGTACTGTGACAATGCCAACTGAAATAATGAGTAATAACCTGAAAACTTCTGTGCTACTTCTTTGTGTTAATCTAAAATAAGAGTAAATACAATGTTAAGTAGAAATCTAAATGCTGATTTTACCCAGCTATGTAAATACACAGGAGGAATTGGAAGCTTATAGATTAAAAAAATACATTATACACATGAAATTCTCAAATAATGAACAAAATATATGTTTTAAAAGCTAACAAAACAGCTTTATGTGTAAATAGTTATGTGACTGAACAGAATACCAGATTTCAGGATGTATGGCTCATGGAACTCAATGGGTTTAACAAGGTTTGTTGCAGCCAGGATTTATACAGCATCACCAGTCTTCACTTCAGGGTCATGATGACACATTCCTGTGCTGCCTCACCCAGCTGAGTTCATGGGTTTTAATCATATTCTAGGAACCATAATTCCAAAATAACTTGTGACTATTGATGTCAACATTATTTTAAGTAGTGCGCACACTGCCGCACTAGGATTAAATACTGAATCCATGAAAAAAAATGTTTTTATTATAATCATATTGTAAAGAATTCCAATTCTAATGAGATTCACTCATACAATATATTTAGAAAACATATTGTAAATTATTCCAGAATCCTATTTATATTTCTGAAATAGTATTCCAGTTCCCAAATTGTACTCTGAAAATAAAATGAGATGATGAAATTTTACAATAAAATACTACACTGTCAAAAAATTAATACTGTCAAAAATACTGAAGAGAAATGAATATGGAAAAAAACATAAGGAAAATAATATGAATATAAGAACCTAACAAATCACTATCTTATTCTAGTATAAATAAAAGACTAAAATATAAAAAATAAAGCATTTTAATAGTTGGTTAAGTGATAAAAGCAGGTGAAAATTGAGTGTCCATTCTTAGGAGTTAATACAGAGTTTAGAAGGGAACAGTAAATATGATATACTTCATTTGTTACAAATACTTTACCATTGAAAATTACTTAAACATCAACTAAAGCCCACAAAACAGTTTTACTTTAAAATGATGACAAAGGATGTGTTAGCTTTACAAACCACATTAACAAAAATGGAAGTAATGGGCTATGGAAGACAGCATCATGCAGATTTTCACTATAATCTTTCTCTGAATGACCTTACCATTGACTCAACCCTTTCTCATTTCTAATGTTCTTTGATTTCAGATACATATTCTCATATGTGAACTAACACATTTTTTTTGTATTTCTCCTGAGATATTCCATCACCTTCTTTTCTCTAACAGTCATGCATTAGAAAATTCTATACTTATTCTTGACCCTCAGAGCTAGAAATATGGGCACTGAACCATGTCCTGAACAGTGATGTTGGGAAGGGTTCTATGCAACTCTACCAGCCACATGATCTACTATTTCCTTTCTATTCATTTTGTCAGGAAAGCTAATTATAGCACCAATGTATCTATAAATAACAAACATTCATTGTTAACTGTGAAGTATACAGAACACCCGAAACTATCAAATGTATGAGTAGAATGGTTATTATTATAAGTAATTACTTTAAAATACGGTTCAAATGAATAAATGCTTCCATTTAAAGACATTAATACATTAAAACTCATTTGATAAGTGAGACAATTGAATAATAGCTTGAACTGTTTGGGAGGCACCCAGCCAGTGGGACCCGTACCTGTCCTTAGTGCATGAGCTGGCTGTTTGGAACCTAGGGCTTATACAGGGACACTTTGATCAGCCTGGAAGGAAGGGACTGGACCTGCCTGTACTGAATCCACCAGGTTGAATTGAATCCCCAGGGAGTCTTGGCCCTGGAGGAGATGGGAATGGAGGGGAGGTGCTGGGGGGAAGGTGGGGGTTGGGACGGGAGTGGGGAGGATAGGTGAACCCATGGCTGATGTGTAAAATTAAAACACAAATATTATAATAAAAAAAGACAAGCTGCAAAAAAACCCATTTGAAATTTCCTTAATGTTAAGTTCCACAAATATATCATAGTATTTTTCTAAGATTATTATGTGCCAAGAAAAGATTTATTCCTTGTGTTTGTAGCTACTTTCCATAACTCCAATTATTAATGTTGAAGTGTTGTTCTCTTGGCTCCTCATGTAGTTTTATTTGCTACTGGAACCATTGACTTTGGTCACATCATGATGAATTTAAGGAATCTGAGTATCAGAATTTATGCAACTCTCTCAAGAATGAATAGTTATGTAGTGATAGCCCCATGGTTCTATTAAAGAGTAACCTGTCAACAATATCCAAGATTTAAATCAATATCACAAGTTGAACTTATATGTAAAAATACAAAGGTGGGTCCTATGAGTCTCACCTTATATCAGTTCTGGAAATACTTCAAAGATATATATTTTTTATTCTCTATGGTACATTGTCCATCAGCCTTGACTAAAATTCTCTGTTGTTTCCATCTCTCCCATCCACATCTAAGGGAGAGCAAGAGAACAGCTCTGTCTGTAAGAGAACATCACCTCTGCTTCACAAATGCTGTGTTCATCATGGTTGATGAGCAAAACCTAAATGAAGGAACCAAAACTCTTTCATCACTGTTTGCAGACCTTAAAAATGTTTCCTCAAGACATCATGAATTTATGAGAGTGACTCTTAGTTCCCTTGGGGTTTATAAATGCCTCTTCTCATGGGATTCTAAGATACACTTTTCTGCATGTTTACATTTATAACTGTGATCATAGTCCTTTTATATTCATCTAATCTTAGTTGTATATATTTTTAAAAATTCTATTAAGGTTGTGTTTTCTTATGCCATCTTTTTCAAACAAAGCAAAAATTTTATAATGGATGGAATATAGTGTCTTTGTGCAGTTTTTAACCAAAATTACTTCTGTCACAAGGAATTTTTTTAATCAATCTCTCAGGAAAGTGTTCACTGTTTTAGGAAAAATAAGTTTTTATTGAAAGCAAACATTTCATACAAATATTTACATACATATGATTATTTTATAAATATAAGCAATAGTAATAATAGAAATATCTTTATTGTCTCTAAGAAATTTTGTTTTATTTTTATTAATTTTGACAATATAATATGTGTTCACATGTATTATTATTGACCACATAACTGTCTCTTTTTACCATCTGATAGATCTCCTTCAAGTAATCCCCTCTTATATTTATACATCTTCATTGACCAATCAGTTATTTGTGGTTGCTCACAACCACATGGATAGAAAGCTTTGCTTGGATCATTGGAAACTTACTGGTAGCTACACACATGTAGCTGTCTTTAACAACAACCGTTAAATTCAGGATGGGTGGAAACTCAGGGATCCTTCCCTTACTCCTAACATAGTTTTGAAGGAATAATCTTGTGCCAGTGTTGTATGGATAACCACAATCTGATGCATGTTAAGGATAAAAATGACCATCTCACACCTAGCAGACAATGTATCATAGTATGCATCCCTATCCCTTAAGTCTTCCATTCTATGTTGTCCTCTATTTTGAGCTATTTCTTGATCTACAGAGTGTTGAAATAGCTGCCCCGTTTAGGGATGACTACTGAACAGTTACTTATTCTCAGTTGAAATTTCTCCATAACTTTACTAGCAATAGGTATTTGACAAACTTTCCATTAAAATTTTTGTATTGCCTCTTATAGCCCACAATTCAAATCCAATCTTGCAGTGATTGATGACCCTCCAAACAGTTATGGCACTATTGTACCAACAGCCATAGCCTTGATACCTCCATGTTGTAGTACTTACAGTCCAAGGCTAGGGATGACATTGGATGTCTCTTCTCTTAAAACCCACATAGTGCCTTCTGAAACAACTAGCCAGTAGAAAGGACTTCTCACAGGAGCTCTCAGTTGTGAATTCTGTGAAATAAAATATGTCACATATTTCAAACATACAATATCAGAGAGCCTATCTTCCCATTCTAAAGAGGACGCAGCAAGAAAGAACACCAGAACAAAACAAAAACTCAGCAGAATAAAAAAAAAAATCCTGGGTATCCATATCTTGAGGTATCTGGAAAATGTGATGATCATCTGGGTTCCAAAAATATTATCTTGCCAGGCAGTGCTGGCACACGCCTTTAATCTCAGCATTCAGGAGGCAGAGGCAGGTGGATCTCTTAGTTCTAGGCCAGCCTGGTCTCTAGAGTGAGTTCCAGGAAAGGCGCAAAGCTAAACAAAGAAACCCTGTCTCGAAAAACCAAATATATATTATCTCCTACCCTGTCAGTAATGTCTCTTTGTTCTGACATATACAATATCCTAGGAATTCCATTTCAGTCATTATGCATACAAAAATCAATACCATGTTGACAATACTTTCAATGTTTTCTACCAGCTTGAAATACACCCTCATACCCATTTTCTAGAGTTTAAAATCTTCTGTATGCTACTTTTGTGAATGTTCATAGGCAGTTATTTCTTAGAAAAGTGATTCTTGGTTATCCTTTACTTCATATCTAATATCCACTTATGAGTGTGTACATACCATATTTGTCTTTCTGGGTCTGGGTTTCCTCATTCAGGATGTTTTTTTGTTTGTTTGTTTGTTTTGTTATTTTTTTTCTAGTTCCATCCATTTGCCTGAAAATTTTAGAATGTCATTTTTTTTTTTACCATTGAATATTATTCCATTGTGCAAATGTACCACATTTTCTTTATCCATTCTTCAATTGAGGGGCATCTAGATTGTTTCTGGGTTCTGGCTATTATGGATAATGCTGATATGAACATGGTTGAGCAAGTGCCCTTGTGGTATGATTGTGCATTCTTTGGGTATATACCCAAGAGTGCCATTGCTGGTTATTGAGAAGATTGATTCTCCATTTTCTGAGAAACAACTGTAGTGATTTCTAAAATGGCTGTACAAGTTTGTACTCCACAACCTAGAGAAGCTAGATAACAGGAAGGACCCCAAGAGGGACATGCATAGATCACTGTAGGAAGATGGAAGAGATAAGATCTCCTGGGTAAACTGGGAGTATGTTCAGGGGGCAGGGAGTGACAGGGATGAGAACATGAGTGAAGGGGATAATCGAGTTGAGGTAAGGGAGAGAGAAGGAGAACAAAGAGATACCTTGATAGAGAGAGCCATTATGAGGTTAGGGAGGAAACTATGCTTGGGAAATTCCCAGGAATCCACAAAGATGACCCCAGTTAAGACTCCTAACAATAGTGGAGAGGGTGCCTGAACAGGCCTTCCCCTGTTATCAGGTTGATGATTACCCTAATTATCATCATAGAACCTTCACCTAGCAACTGATGGAAGCAGATGCAGAGATCCACAGCCAAACACTGGGCCAAGCTCCTGGAGTCCAGGTGAAGAGGGAGAGGATGGATTATATGAGCAAGGGGGTCAAGATCATGATTGGAGAAAACAACAGAGACAACTGACCTAGGCAAGTGGGAGCTCACAGACCCTGGACTGACAGCTAGGAAACATGCATGGGACCAAACTTGGCCCTCTGAATGAGGCTGACAGTTGTGTGGCTTGGTCAGTTTGTGGGGCCCCTAGGAATGGGACCAGAGTTTACCCCTACTGCATGAACTGGCTTTTTGTGGCCTATTCCCTATAGAGAGATACCTTGATCAGCCTTGATGCAGGGGGTGGGGACGACTTGGTTCTGCTTCAACTTAATATGCCAGACTTTGTTGACTCTCCATAGGAGGCCTCACCCTCTCTGAAGAGTAGATGGGCAATGGGGGTGGAAAAGGTGAGGGGATGAGTAAAAGGAAGGAAGGGTCAACTAAATTTAACTTGCTCAAATTCTTCCCACCATCCTGGCAATCTGGATATTTTTAAATAATCTTTCTGTCCATATTTTTCTTTTCAAAAAACACTTAGGAAATGAACAGATACAGTAAAAAGTAACCAGAGTGAAGACACAATGTTCCCCTGTACTGAAATTTCCTCTGCTGAATAAACTAAACTATCATCTTAAATTTCAAATTCACTCAAGTTCTCAGGACACAGGCACTATGAAGTCAGACTCTTGAAAAATGAGTCACACAAATGGACACCAATACAGTTTCTGACTGAGTGTTTATATGACTATAGAAGAAGTCTACCATGATCCATATTTCTTTCTACATTCTGTTGTCCAAGCTAACACAAGAATGTTCCATTAAACATTCCCTCCAACATGGTAATTCTTTTCAAGGAAAATACACCAAACTCTTCCATATTGAAGTTTCAGTTCCTTTTGAAAGGTCCAAGCACACATTGTTTATCTTTATTAGAACAATAGCAACACTTCTTGCATCAGTTCTATCTGTTACTTGTTTCATTGCAATAGGATTCCTGAAAATAACACTTCATAATCAGGGAAGGGTTTATTTTAGCACAGCCTCATCAATGAAACAAATCAAGAGAAGTGCTCACTGGCTTTTCTTGAGCCTGATCTCAGCAATAAAATTCTTCACATGAGTTCTGGAAGCTTGTCTCCTAAGTGGTCCCAGATCCTATTAAATAGACAATAAAGACTATCTGTCATTCTACATACACATTTATTTGCCTTGCCTCATTGCTTTATCTAAAACATCAAGCACTGTTTTTTAATCGAAGTGTAAAAAGTGGATGACATTTTCTTGTTCCTGGTCTTGATCTGGATGCTTAAAGTTTTCACTTCTATAAGAAGGTTCATGTAGAGAATTCATAACTCCTTTGCCACTTTTTAGAAATGGCTCACCCTCACACAGATTTGTCTGCAACTGGCAGTAACTTTCCCTGACCAGACTGTTGGGTTGTCAGATTGAAATCAAGGAGATTTATTGCTATTTCTAATAATAATGTAAATACATAAATTGCAGACTCTAGACACTGAAGGAAAATTTTACCTTTCATCTTATCTGTTAGATGATATGAATGTATGTTTAGTGTTGAAGAACAGAGTCTATATAAGTAATGTGTATGTGTACGTGAATATAAGCAAACATGCAGAAGCCAGAGGTCAATGTTTTCATGCCTGCTTTTCTTCCTCTACAGAATTTTTGAGCCAGATTCTGTCACTGAACCTGGAGCTCATTAATGAGGCTAGACTGACTGGCCACTTAATTCTCCCACTCTCATTCCTCTACCTCCCCAGTACTTAAATTACTTGTGTTATAGGCATTGGACATCACTTCCAGCTTCTTAGTGAGTTCTAGATCTTTTTGTAACAAGTATTTTATAAATGAGCCGTCATCTCATCTATCAAGTTTTATTTCATTTTGCATATTTACTGAGGTTGTTTTGTGTTTTGACTTTTTAAATAAGTTGTATATTTATTAAATGCAGAGAATGAAATGGATATTAAAATAATAATAATGTCTTAAAGAATAGGCAAAAAGGGAGAAATTTTCAGAGGCTCTGAAAGAATAAAATGCAAAAAGTGAAGATGAGCAAAGATCCCACCCATAGTAGGGATAAGAATTGGGAGATAGATGGGGAGGATTAAAGTTGAGAATGGTCAGTTTTCATTATACACATATATATTGAAATTTTCAAAGAACATTTTTATACATGAAAAAGTGACAAAACATTTTGAGCAAATCAGTATTTTAATCTGATGAATGTTTTAAATATTTTCTGAATTATTTTATTTCTTTTGTTGTTTCTCTTCAAGTGTAAATATGACTTTGTACTATCTGCTAACTTTATACATGAATATGCCTTTGATCACATCCATCCCTTCTAATTTCTCCTGTATCACCCTTATGACATATTTCTCCTACCTTAATGTGCTCTGTTTATCAACACATTGAGGACACTTAGTGTTGTATATGTGTACATATGTGTATGACCATCTTCTGGGGCATGCTTAGTCTTACAGAGGCCATATACCTAAAGGTAACTAGCTCTCTCTTCTTCCCATAGTATCCATCTTCTGCCAATGGCTTCTAAGTTAAGGATGGAACTTCATGATGTCCTCCTTCATCCAGATTGGGAGACTAAATGGCTTTCTCTTCTCAGATGTTATGCATGTAATCACAGCTGCTTTAATTTCATGTGTACAACAGTTCTCTTGTGTCTTATAAATACCCTCACCACAGAAATTCAGTAGGTGTTAATTCCTTTTAAAATCATTTTACATATGTATATGTTTTAAGAATCTTCTACAGTACTAGGTTTCTGTTTTCTTTAAAGACTGTAGTGCTAGTTATTTCTCCCCACATTACTTCCTGCTGTTGTTTGCTTTTTATGTGTTTTTTATTCATTTGTTTAATGTTTTATATTATGTATTTCTTACAACATATTTGGCATGGTTATCTTCCTCTGCTGACTGAAGTATTGATCTCAGCATTATAAGCTTAGCAATCATCATTTTTCATCTGTTTTAATCATGGGAAGGTTTTATTTCTTATTCAATTTTAATTGATTGTTTTGCTGGCTAGGGTGCTTCAGTTTGACAGTTGTGATCTTTTATAATGTGAAACAAATCCTTCAGACCCTTCTAGATTTATAGGATTTTGTTCAGTAGTCTAGTGTTATTCTGATAAGCCTGTTTTTATAAATGATATCAATTTTATCTCTTACAGCTTTAGTACCCTTTCACTATTCAGTGTCTTTTATTTTTTTAAACTATATATTGTAGACAGTGCCAATGCTGGGCCTATTTGGTGTTCTGTATGCCTCCATGGGCATCTCTTTAAATACATTTGAGAAATTTTCTTCTTTGATTTTATTGAAAATATTCTCCATGCCTTTACTATTATCTTCTTCTATGCCATAATTTGAAGTTTGGGCCTTTTCATCATTTCCAAAAACTGTGAAATATTCTGCTTGTATTTTTATTTATTTCTTTTTTAAAAATATTTTTATTTTATTTTTTATTGTTATTATTATGTGTTTTAATTTTACAAATCAGCCATGGGTTCCCCTGTCCTCCCCACTCCCGCACCCACCCCCACCTTCTCTCCAGCCCCTCCTCTCCATTCCCATGTCCTCCAGGACCAAGACTCCCCTGGGGATTCATTTAAACCTGATGGATTCAGTACAGACAGGTCCAGTCCCCTCCTTCCAGGCTGAGCATGTGTCCCTGTGTAAGCCCAAGGTTCCACTGGCAATGGTTGAGAGAAAGCCTGATCTAACCTAATCTGGTGATCAGATGACTAAACACCCTAATAGTCGTGCTGGAACTCTCATCTAATAACTAATGGAAGTGGATGCATAGATCCTCAGCCAGGCCCCAGGTGGAGCTCCAGGTGTCCAACTGGCGAGAAGGAGGAGGGACTGTAAGAGTGTGAATTGTTGAATCCAAAAATATTTTTATTTTATAATTAATTTAATTTTACATATCAGCTACGGATTCCCCTGTCCTCTCTCCTCCTATCCCCCAGCCTTCCCCCACCAATCCATCCCCCATTCCCACCTCCTCCAAGGCTAGGTCTCCCCTGGGGAGTCAGCCCAGCCTAGTAGATTCAGTTGAGGCAGGTCCAGTCCCCTCTTCCATGCAACAAGGCTGAGCAAAGTATCTGAGCATAGGCTCTAGGTTCCAAAAAGCCAGCTCTTGCACCAAGGACAGGTCCCAGTCCTACTGCCTGGGGGCTTCCTAAACATTTCAAGCTAATCAGTTGCCTCACTTATCCCAACAGCCTAGTCCAGTTCCATGGGTGTTCCTCAGCTTTTGGTTCACAGTTCATGTGTTCCGCTAGTTTGGCTATTTGTTCCTGTGCTTTTTCCAATCATGCTCTCAATATCTCTTGTTTATATAATCCCTCCTGTCTCTCCTCAATTGGACTCCTGGAGATCCACCTGGGGTTTGGCTGTGGATCTCTGCATCTGCTTCCATTAGTCATTGGATAAAAGTTCTCTCATGACAGTTAGGGTGTTCTGCCATCCTATCACCAGAGTAGGTCAGCTCAGGCACTCTCTAGGCCATTGCCAGTAGTGTATAGTGAAGGTATCTTTGTGGATTTCTGGAGATCTTTCTAGCACTCTGCTTCTTCCTATTCCCAATGGTCCAATTAAAAAATGAGCTATAGAGCTAAAAAGAATTCTCAACAGAAGAAGCTCAAATGGCTGAAAGACATTTAAAGAATTGTTCAACATCCTCAATCATCAGGGAAATGCAAATCAAAACAACTCTGAGATACCATCTTACACCCTTCAGAATGGCTAAGATCAAAAACACTGAACACAACTTATGTTGGAGAGGATGTGGAGCAAGGGGGACACTCCTCAAATGTTGGTGAGAATGCAAAATTGTACAGCAACTTTGGAAATAAATATGGCACTTTCTTAGATAATTGGAAATCAACCTATACCACTCTTGGGCATATACCAAAGGAATGCTCAATCATACCACAAGGACACATGCTCAACTATGATCATAGCAGCATTATTTGTAATAGCCAGAACCTGGAAACAACCTAGATACCCTTAATCTGAAGAATAGATAAATAAAATGTGGTTCATATAAACAAGTGGAGTACTACTCAGCAAAGAAAAACAATGACATCATGAGGATTGCAGGGAAATGTATGGAACTACAAAATACCATCCTGAGTGAAATAACCCAGACTCAGAAACACAAACATGATACTTACTCACTGATAAGTGGATACTAGATGTAAAGCAAAGGATAACCAGACTGCAACTCACAACTCCAGGGAGGCTACCTAGTAAAGAGGACCCTAAGAAAGACACAGGGATCACCCAGTGACAGAGAAACAGAAATATACATGAGCAAACTGGATGTGAGGCTGGGTAATAGAGGCTAAGAGTCAGAGGAAAGAGAGCTTAGGGGAGCAGGAGATCCCAGCAGGATCAGGAACAGAGTAGGAGAACAAGGAAAGAGATACCATGATAATTATTTCTTATTAACATTGACTGTGTGATCCAATTGAGTGATTCCAAGTCTTCTAATCTGTATTCCAGCTCTCAATCTGTTTTTCACCTGATCAATTCTGTTAGTGAAACTCTACACTAATGCTTTTAGTTGGCATTTGAGTTCATTTCCACCATAGATTTAATTTCTCTTCAGAATTTCTATCTATTGCAATATATATTGGATAGTCTGCATTTCACCCAACTTGGTTTTTTTTTTTTTTTTTTTTTGTTCTCTTGGAGTATATTCATATTGTTTTTGAGTTGTTTGAATATAGTTAAAATGATTCTTTTGAATTATTTGTTTGCATGAAGTTCCAGATCATTATCATTTGGTTAATTACTATGGGCTTCATAACTTTAGAGAAGTAGAGATATGTTGTCTTGCAATCTTGTGCTACTATTGTTATTGCTCTGGGAGTTGCACTTCTGAAGATTTTCTTTTGGGAACTGACACTGTTGATTAAGCTCTATCCCTTACCCTCTTTCAAAAATGATTTGCTATCTGTGTGAATAGACACTATCCAAGAGAGAACACACCCTTAGCAGGTATTCTCTTCTGTTACATTCTGGTATGTCTCTCCAAATCTGGTTCTTCTTTCTTGAATAAGCTATAGTTAATAGATCATTGGGTACAGGAGTTCTTGGAAAGCAGAGGGTATTTTCTGAATGCTTATATGTTTGGGGGGGGGCAGGATCTACTTGAAAACCCTCGGAAGTGAGATCCTAGAGAAGCATTTGTCTTACGTGTTCTGAATGAGTACACCTAGTTTGAGGCTTGGAGACATGGAATTCTGGAGGAGAAGTTGTTTGGAGGAGGAGCAGTCTAGCAGCACTTGGATATATCAAAGCTGAGGATGCCTATGTGTTAAGTAGAGTTATGTTCACACAACTTATTAGAGAAGCAAAACCTCAAGGAAAATTGGTTGCATACGGGAGACAAGGACAGAGCCTACCTGATGTGCAGTGAAAGAATACCCCCAGAAAACTGGACTAATGGGATGGTATGAGCATACTTAGCTTGTAGTATGTAGAATGCAAATCTTGGAGGAGCATAGTGGGCATCTTCATTCTTTACAATAAAAATAGAGTCAATATTGTCTCCTAGAAGATATTGTGTGTGTGTGTGTGTGTGTGTGTGTGTGTGTGTGTGTGTGTGTGTGTTTATATGCATCTACCACACTGTATTCAGAAGGCACTGTTCCCTTGCAGTCATCTAGTACCTCTGGATTTTACTGTTTTTCTGTCCCCTATTCCACTATCATCCCTGAGCCTTTGGATGGAGGACTATGGTACATATTTCCTGTAGAACTAAAATTTTTAGTTTCTTATTCTCTGCACTTGGGTAAGTGTGGGTCTATGTGTTGATCACCATCTACTATGAATAAAAGCTACTTTTTAAAAGTTGAGTCGTGCCTATGGGTATAACAGTAAGTCACTGGGAGTCATTTTAATATTGTGTCAATTTAACATAATAAAATTTTTACATTCTCTTCTAGGTCCTCTGACCTGTCTATAAGTTATTTGCCTTATAACTTAGTACAGATATTCATACTTTATCTATCAATAAGTTAAAATGTAACTCAGATTGTACATTAAATACTTGTGGACCTACTTTTAAAAACAAACTCAAATGACACAGGGACAACTACATTTAAGTTTCTGTTTATGGCCCTTCCTCTGTATTTCTAGGTTCTGAGACCTCTCAGTAATACCCAGAAACCCATTTTAACTGTATTTCTTCTCATTATGTTTTTTCCATATTTAAAATACATATTTATTTTTCAACATTTTAACAAATAATGTGAATAGCAAACATTTATTATTAAAATTTCTTCCAACATTTCATTAAACTTATAACAGCATAAAATGTAAATGTCTTTAATTTTTAAACAACAATAATGAATAATCAATTCACAAAAAGTATGAGCACAAAAATCAATGTTTTACCCCTAATATTAATGCATTCTCTATATAGTAATGCAATCTCTTTCTACTTGAGTAAATTGTAAAGTGCTTGTCTATGTAAATATTAATTTCTTTATTCTTTATTAAATTTTTTTGAAAATTTCTTACATGGGTACTCTATTTATGTCATTTCTATCCATCAGACTCCCCCTCATCAAATTCATGACCATTTCTTATGTCTTCATCAGTTATTTGTCCTAATGAGTCTAATATGTATTGTTCATACATAAATGTGTTAAAGCTGATAACTTGGCTTTGAATAGCATACTAAAGGGTTTGTTTCTGGATAAAATTGGTTTTTTGCACTCTCAACAGATGATGTGACCTTGTAAAGTTTGCCCCATCTACATTGATATGATATGTCACTGGTGTTGTCATTATTAAGCAACTCTATTTCTGATATTGCATGGGTACAACATAACAGTCATGCTAAGAAGACAAAATCTAGTATCAAGTGTCTTGGTCCTCTGATTTTTATGACCTTTATGTGTTCTCTTTTTATATTGTTCCTAGATATATTTTTGGCTTAGATTGTATGCTTATGTCTATGTGTTCTCTCTCTCTCTCTCTCTCTCTCTCTCTCTCTCTCTCTCTCTCTCTCTCTCTCTTTCTCTCTCTCTCTCGCACTTGATGAAGTTGGAGGAGCACTACCAGTGCATGAAAATAAAGAAAAGGGATTAGCTGAGTATCTTTATCTACTTTACTCTGTCTTATTTTCTTGGACAAGGTCAGGGAATGAAGCTGGAACTTTCTGGGTTTCTGATAGATTTGCCTTCCAAGCTTCAACTGCATCCTATGTGTTTCAGTAATACCAGCGATGGGTTAAAAGTGCATTGTCATACTTGGCTATAGACATCACAATGGGAATACAAACAAAGTTCTATGGTTACACAGTGCAGGCTTTGTTTCTCCAACAGAATCATTTCTTCAGCTAACATATTAACTATTTTAGTATGCATCAGGAACAACTATAAAACTCCTCCACATTTTTCCGATAGCATTTTTCATTTCCTTATTCCTTAAAGTATAAACCATAGGATTAAGCATTGGTGTCAAGACAACAGCAAATATAAATACATTTTTCTCCAAAGAGAATGGAGATGTAGGTCGTGCATATATTAATATGCATGGAACAAAGAACAAAACCACAACAGTAACATGGGATCCACAGGTGGAGAGAGCTTTACGTCTCCCTTCAGAACTGTGGGCTCTCAGAGAGAACAAGATGACACCATATGATACAAGCAAAAAGGAGAATATAATGATGCAGATAGACCCACTGTTGGCAAACACCAAAATGCTGAAAATGTGTGTGTCAGTGCAGGCAAGCTTCAACAATGGGAACAAGTCACATATGAAGTGATCGATAAAATTAGGTCCACAGAAGGGCAATTGCAAAGTGAATATAATTTGTATAAGAGAATGTTAGAATCCCCCTGCCCAGGCAACCCCCACCAGAATGCCACAGACCCTCCTATTCATAATGGAGGAGTAGTGCAAGGGCTTGCAAATGGCCACATAGCGGTCATAGGCCATGGCTGCCAGGATGATCAACTCCACTGCACTGAAGAAGTGAACAGCAAACACTTGTGTCATGCAGCATTCAAAGGAGATGGTCTTCCTCTTATAGAATAAGTCTACAATCATCTTGGGTGTGACAATAGAAGAGACACATGAATCCAATAAGGACAGGAATGCCAAGAAGAAGTACATGGGGGAGCCCTGCAGTGCAGGACTCCATACAATGGTCACCACAATTGTCATGTTACCCCCAATAGTTGTCAGATAGAGCAACAAAAATACAACAAATAGTATTTTCTCAACTTCTGGGTTCTGTGAAAGTCCCAGGAGTATGAAGTATGTGACAAAGCTCTGGTTTTGCATGATTCTCAAGAGGAAGATACAGTTAAGTCTGTTCACATCAATCTGAAATAATGAAAATAGATTGTTTCATTTAATTTGTAGTACCAGCGTCAACATATTGGCCCATTCTTTTTCAGAAATATCGTTATTAACTTTTATTGCCCTTTAATGCAGAATATTAGGATATTTTGTAGTGCATTGTTGGATATCTGGTAAAATGGAAAGAAAAACAAATTATTGGATACTTTAGATGTATTTTAATATTGTAGCAGAAACTATGTGAGGTAGAAAATAGGAATAGTTTATGTTTGAAGGTTCAAATTTAATAATGCTCAAAGGACTTTTTGAAATGGAGTATTGGGCAATATTTGTAATCACATACCTGGCATGCAATATTCTATAATTTATTAATTGGGTCTGCTATCTGCATTGAATGAGGCAGTGCCATAGTACCTACAGAAAATCACTAGATCAGAATCTTATCTACCACCAGAAGAAGAAATGAAGGCACCTTGGGGCACTCCAGAAAATCCTGACTACATTTTGAACTGTTTTTCAAACTATGAGGTGGGAATAAAAATTCAAATGAACTAATCTAATCTTCATTTTTAAAAAAGGTATGTGGACCAGTGTTTTTATTACACATGATACAACCATTAAAGAGTTAAAATTGTCCTTACATCTCATCAGATAATTATTCATTATCTTCAGATCAATTATATTGTCATGACAACTTAGTGAAACTAAAGCAAAAAATAGTAACTGCTCAGGACATAGGGCTTAGTCAACAATATGTGGCATGGGTTATTGTTGCTATTTTTATGAAATATCATAACTAAAATGGAAAGTTTAAACAACAAAAGATACTAAGTGTTTTGTTTTCATTTTTAAGAAGCTGGCTGCTTCCTTTTCCCATACATCAACAGGGTGAAAAGTGAGATTTTTTTTTCTTTCTCAATGAGAACTTCAGCTAGTCTTTCTGTGGTCTCCCTCTCTCTTTAGAACTTAAAGAATCTTCTTCCTTTGTTTGTGTGTTAATAAGGCATCTTGAAAATGGCAGCGGAGTAAAGAATAAGCCAACCACCAGCACTTGAAAATTACTGAAAACCATATATCAGAAGTGATTTAAAAAACTGGATATAATTAGGACTCCTGATACTTGTTTATTTGTCAATTATTTATAAAATTGAAACATGTGTAGGGGTTGGAGTGGATGGGGCAACATTTCAGAACACTTGCTGCTATTCCAGAAAATCTGGGTCATTTCCCAGCATACTTACATTCAAATAAATTTAATCTTAAAAATTCAACCTTGTCTATTAAATAAATACTATTATATAAGAAATTTGGCTAAAGATTATGTGAATTTACTATAAAACATGTTTATTAGCAAATTGAATGCTCATCCACAAAGATTATGAAGACTAAAGCAGGGTGAACAAAGGATTTCAAGGAATATAAAGTCACAAGGCTTTATACTTGCAGTGAAACTCCAGAAGGTTTAAATTAGGCTCATGGGAAGGCTATGTGGGGAAGGAGATAGGAGGAGTTTGAGGAAGGAAAGGGGAAAAATGATGCAAGTTTATTTTAACAAAAAAAGTAAAAGACCCAAATAAACAGTGAGAGAGAGAGAGAGAGAGAGAGAGAGAGAGAGAGAGAGAGAGAGAGAGAGAATACAAGGGGTGGTATAAAAAACTTACTTTAAATTCATTAGACTTGTGCTTAAATCCAGAATCCCCTTTTACTATGTCCCGAATTGGGTTACCTGATGTTCCCCAAATTCCAGAAACTCAGCTTTCACTTCTGTAAATTCTCCTAATAGGAAAGAGGATCAACAGGACTTACGGGGCAGCACCTTTGTTTCAGGTAGCCTTCCTGAAGAGAGCACCAAGTGGAGTAGGAGCTTGAAAGGAAAACAAGCCCTGTGTCTTAGTTAGGATTTTTATTGCTGTGAAGAGACACTAGGATCATGGCAAATCTTATAAGGAAAGATATTTAATTGGGATGGCTCGCTTACAGTTTCAGAATTCAGTCCATTATTGTCATGGCAGGGAGCATGGCCGCTTCCAGGCAGATGTGGTGCTGGATCTGAGAGTGCTACATCTTGCAAGCAACATAAAGTCAACTCAAACACTCAGTAGTATCCTGAGCATAGGAAACCTCAAGAACCCACAGTGACACATTTCCTTCAACAAGCTCATATACACTCCAACAAAGCCACATAACCTAATAGTGTCATCCCTATGAGATTATGGGGGCCAATTACATCCAAACTATCATGCCCTATGTTCATCTAAAAATTAGGTAAATTTCAGCTTCATCATGTCCTTATTTAAAAGGAACACTAGTTACAAACAAAACAGTGCCACCATATTTCCAATAAAGCAATTTCTAAAAATTATGTTAAACTATCTACTGAAATGTATAGCAGGGTTTGGCTTAATTATCATAAGGGTAATGGATTATAATTCATTTAAGAGATAATTGGCTTAACCCAAGAACCGCTCTCAAATGAATTTTCAAAACTAAAATAATATTGATTGAAAATTAAGTTAAAATAAATACAATTTGTTGTTCAGATCAGACAAGGGTATTGAGTTTTCTTCATAATCTTGAATACTGCATGCAGAGTAAAGCTGTGTATCAGAATCAAGCGAATCCATGTGAATAATATGATGGAACCTTCTGTTCTATCTTGTTTGTGTTCATCTGAAATTAGGTCAAAATCAAATGTG
Organism: Onychomys torridus; assembly: GCF_903995425.1. Classification (NCBI taxonomy): domain Eukaryota; kingdom Metazoa; phylum Chordata; class Mammalia; order Rodentia; family Cricetidae; genus Onychomys; species Onychomys torridus. The sequence continues at coordinate 64,681,512 of NC_050446.1, forward strand.
CTGAGGATGAAAGAGTAAGTGATCAGTCCTACATGGGACAATTCTGAGGTTCCGGATACTGGTAGAGTTCCTTTGTTTCACTGTCTAGGACCACGCCCATGTGTATATGGGTAACACTACCTTGATACAGTGAATTATAAAAAAAAAGAAAACAAGAGAATCATACCATTGTAAGAGGTGTGTTGTATTTCACTTGGGAGGACTTGAAGAGTTGAATGAGGGCAGATAGGATCATGTTCAATTGCATACATGTATCAACTTTTTAAATATATAGAAAAAACAAAAGTATATTAAAATTAGACCAAAAATTTTGGTAAGTAGAAGGAAAATTGATCACTCTTCAAAAAAAATTAAAACAAAACAAAACAAACAAAAAAACAAAAACAATAAAAACCCAGCATCAGTGAAATATGTTATTTACCACAGGGGAGAAAAACCCTAACAGACTGCAAGATTTGGTTCCACTATAGTTGTTTACTTTGGTGGGAAATTGACAAGATGTAAGGTAGACAAGGCTGGGCTCAAGCTTACCATTTAGGTTAGGGTCATCTTGAACTCCTCTACAGTCAAAGGCTGGATTTAAAACATTTCGCCGTTATACCTAGACAAATTCACAGTTTCGTATCACGATATTCTGCACACTATATATTGTAAGGGACATATGAGTATTTATCTTATGATTATTTTAAAGATCTGTAATACATGGTGATATGATAACTGAATGATTCAAAAGAAAAATGTATTTTCAAATATGTATTTTAAAAGTTATATCAATTAAAATAAAAATGGTTTATTCCAGAAATACTTTTAGAAAACATATCAGGAAGTATCTCAAAATTTCATGTCTGTTTATCTTTGTATTGGTAAACTCAGTCTTCATTGCATATTCTAAAAATGAAATGAGATGATCCATTGTCAAGTTTGAACACAGAAATATCTAAAACGCTTCTAACAGGGTTGATTTGTAGATAATAAAACTACAACTCACTTTCACATCATACTACTAATGAAAGACTAGTAACATGATGATCTCAATTATGAATTATTTTTATGGTGAGTTACATCAGAAATTCAAGGAAAATTTTATGACCATTTAGTGATATTTTACTACATTTTACTGTGTAGAAGTAAATTATGAAATTATATACAGCTTATAATATATAAGTTGCTGGTATTATAAAATATTTTAAATTAATCATCAAAATAAAAATCCACAAAATTAATTTTCTTTGAAGTTCTGAAAAGGTTGTGAGGTTTGTAGGTCATTCACCATAGTAGTGAACTCATATGCTGACAGTGTAACATCTCACATTAATGTTCTGAGCAATTATAATCTTATCTTAAATGGCCATAATGCTGAGACAACCCTCTCCAATCCCCATATAATCTTGAATTTCAAATCCATAATTTTTATGTAAGAACCAATTGACTCTGCCAATGCTTCTCCTGAAACATCCCATGCCCTTTTTACCTCTAAAAGTAGTGTAGTTGAATATCCAAAGATCTTTTCCTTATCACGAAAGTTGCTGTGGTCTCTGTGCCATCTCCTTGAGGATTGACTTCGGGAAGAGTTCCTCCATGTACTCAGCTGTGCACTTTGCCCCACTATTACTTTCCCATTTTTGATAGTGTTACAGCTAATTATCATGCAATATGTGTATATAAGCACCATGCACTAAGCAATTGAACCACTGGAGCACATCCAATCAATACATAGATAAGAAGATTACTTTGTTAATATAAAGTGTGAATAACTTCAGAGCTATCAGAGAAATTAGCAGAAATATTATTCTAGGTAGTTGATTTACAAATATTTCAATCAATATACAGTTATCATCAATGATAATAACATCTTACTTAAAATTATCTTGATGTAAACTTCATAAGACACTCATATTCTTATTTCAGACAGTTAAGTACCAATAAAATATTACTTGCTTATATCTGTAGCTATGGAAACTCCTCTCAGCTGCTCGCCAGGAAATACGTTCTCTTTGGGTAACTAATGTTTTTCCTCTCTTCATGATTGCTCAGCAGAGTTCTCTAAATGTCTAAACACTCCTTGTCTTTCTATTTCTGAAATGTAGGGGAAAGGACTTCCCCCTGCTTCCTATGACCTCCTTCAGAACAGATTCAGAAACTTATCTTTTGATGTCTTGGTGATTTGGACACTTTTAAGGGATCAGGCCAGGACTAAAGCACTTCAGCTGTTCTGAATGTCATCTAAGATTTGCCTGAGGCAGAAACCTAGTGTTGTAGAAAATTAAGTCTTCTTAATTCACAGCATTCATTTTGTGCCCTTCTCTGACCATAATGTCTTTACTGAACCATGTGTTACTATGTAGCAGTGTAAAAAGACCAGTTTACATTTGTTTGAATATTGTATAGACTTTAGTACAGCACTTCAAAGTACCATGACCAGTGTTGCTTATTCAATCTCAAAGCATACAACATTTATGTACAAACATAGGAAAGGTCATTTTTACTCACCATAGTTGAATATGCACTAGGAAAAACAAGCAAATTATTATTGCAAAGATAATATAAATTGAAAAACATTGATGCTTTGTACACTACTTGATTTCTCTGTAAAGAATAAAAGGTGAAAAGGCTTCATTACTTTAAACATGAAGAAATTAATAGTCAAAGAAAAGGAAGAAAAATACTAAGCAAGAAAACAAGCAAGGGACATTATTAAGAGGAAGGAGAGAGAGAAGGAAGGAAGAAGGAAGGGGAAGGAGAGGAAGAAAGAACAAAAGAAGGAAGTAAAAGGAATAAAAGTCTCCAATCTCTAACAAATGTTATTTATTGTGCACTTGGGCAGTTACTACTTTTAAAGGCTATATTTTGGGCTTCTCATAGATCACTTTTAGTAGATTCTGTATGCCTGGGTTTTGGTCATAAAATCAGCATTGTGAATAAGGTAGATGTATATAATGCCCTCAAGAACCCAGTTATGAAGTAAAAAACCTCAATGTTTTCATTAACCACACTATAGCCTGAGCTAAAATAAAACAAACAGATTTTTACATGCCTTTTCACAATCGAAACCCATCTCTGAAAATGTAAAAATGTGCTTATGTCTTACCATGTGATATTTTGATGAAGAATTAGGAGACAGCCAGCTCTTCTTCCCTTTTGTGGTAGTCCATTCCGTGGTGACCAAAAGGCAATCTTTGTAGCCAACGCTTCTTTCCAGTCTAAGAGCTACACCAGTGAAGATGGAGAATGCTAGTCATGTTCTTCCCATGTAGTCTTAGTCATATTTTAAGGATAAAGGCAAAACACAGAGCCAAAAATCCCTCCTTAATTACAACTGGAATTTGTCGAGGGTTCCCTGAGAGGTAATCTGCCTCTGAGACTTGCTCTTAGCTCCCCTAGGGTTTGAACAATTTTGTGCCCCATAAGTGGCTGAGATACGACATTGTATACTGTGTACTGGTGCCCTCTTCTGGCCTGCAGTACCAGCATACATGCAGGCAGAACACTGTATACATAATAAATAAATAAAACTTTTTAAAAAAGAGTGAATAATTTGAACTGTTCTGGAGAGAAACTGGTATGGCCAGTATGAATAGCAACATCTCTATTTCCTCTATGAATCTTTTTTTTCATTTTAATTTTTTTGTTGATTTTAGAGATAAGTGTGATATACCATAACAGCCACACATCACCATCTCTTATCCCCTTCCCATCCTGGTGAATACCTTCTTTTCAAATAGTCCTTCTATATTCCTGTCTTTTACTTTTAATCCAGTGGTATTAGGGTTACATTTATGAATATTAGTGGAGGATTATTATGTTCAATTTCCCTATGTCTACATAATTGAAAAAATGATACACCTATCTCAGGAGCTTTAACTGTCATTAGCTCCTCAGTGAGGAGTGGGGACTCATGAGTCCCTCCTCTATCCATGATGCAATGTTTGAAGGGTCCAATCTTGTTTTGGTCTTGTGTAGGTATCTACGGGTTCTTTATTTTAAAAATTGCAGTGGCTATGTCTTGTATAGAATACATAATACTATTTCCTAACACTCTATTTCTCACATTACCTCTGCCTTTTATTCCAAGAAATTTCTCAGTTCTAGGAGCAGGCACTAGTTTTAGATAAGTTTTGGACAGTCATACATTCTCTGTTAGGTGTGTCTGTTTATCACAACACAATGAGAAAGTGATCTTATCTGACTAGTTATAAGAAATAATCTAGTGCATAGATATGGAGGCCTATGATTGTGTTCTTTTAGCTAAACAACAGCTGTTTATTCTTCCCTACAGTCTGTGACAGCCTTCTTCATGGGCTTGAACTGAAATGAGGTACTGAGTATGTGTTTGTCTCCTATGGAGCAGGTCTCAAATTGTATTTGGATGTGTCTATTAATCTTCAAACATTCATGTCACCAGTGCACCAGTGGCTATGTATATCTCACCTGATAGGCCAGTATTCAAACATGCAGGGTCCACAGCTCCTAAGGAATTTGATCAGATTTTTGTTTGTTTTACTTTGTTTTGTGCATATACATAGTTTAATACTTTCTGATAATATTTATATCCTAGCAAGCAGAAAATAATACCTTGAGAAATTCGTAAGTGTGAGCTCCTGTGAAGTTAAATCAAGATACATATTTCCCACTTTAAGGGCATAGACTACACACTCCTGTTCAAAACGGGAACACTGAGGTTACAACAAAGAATCATAGAACTACAGCAAAACAAAACCTAGTAGAGCAAATCATTTATCATGCTGATCCATGTCCCTATCATCTTCACTTGTATTGAAAGCATGGAGATTAAGGGATTTGGTAGCTGAGCTATTCCAACTCTGCTGATCATCACAGAGGCAATCCCCTCAGGAATCATCTCTACCCCAAGCTTCAAAATTGTTGTGCCTGTATCACATGGCCTGGAAAACCAGTACTCTGTTATCTCTACTGCCATTAAGGTTTCACCTTCACAACTGTAAGTAATGATTTTGGGGTGCTCCAACCCAACTCTTGTGCCCACAGCTAGGATTCAGACTTTATCAGAAAATTGGGGGCAAGACTCTGTGAACCCCCAAATCTTATATCATTCATGACTACAAATAAGGTACCAGAGGTACAATAGTGCTGACATTACCTGACACTTGCAGATGTGGTCTGAAACCCTTGCTTAGCTCACAACTATATGAGTGTGTCATGAAAAAGAGGAAGAACTTACATGGGAATTCTTTCCAGGAGCAGCACACTCCTTCAGGTATATCCTGAGATCATACTTTCTCCTTTCAAATAAGTTCACTTTTCCCTGTGTTGGAGCCTTTCATGGATGGAGTCATACCTATGATAATGGCTAAGGTTTGCCATTATCACAGGATACTTCTGGTTAGCAAATACCACTTCTTTTTTAAGCACACAGCTTGCTGTGAAATTTAACTAGAGATCTTTCCTTACTTGACAAATTACACTTTAAAAAAAATTTGCCCTAATTTTCTGCTCTCTTTCACTGAAGACTATGTTATGTGCAATAAAATATAGCACATGTTCACCTGTCCTGAAATTTCTTCTTCCAAATAAATTATTTCATTATCTTTAAACTCTGCTGCACTCAATACAGAACATTGACAGAATGAAATCAAGATTTTTGATAAATACATCACAGAAAAGATAAATTTTCAGTTTCATGAGGTAGTCTTTATTTCCCTTGGAGAACTCATTGGACAGTCCTCTACGATCTTCATTTCTTTCAGTAGCTGGTTTTCTAAGCTTCTAAAATAATTACCTCCCAAAAATAATTTTACTTTCAGCATACTTTGCTAGCACATTGTATCGAGTTCTTCCCAGCTGCTGTCATGTTTATCAAAGCAACAAATCTTGCCGGCTGGACTACTTATCTGTATTACTTGCTTTTCTTCTTCCTGATACCAAATTCATGATAACAGACCCTTAAAATTGAAATGTTTATTGTGGCCCACATTTTGGGAATATAATCCATCACCACAGGGAATTGAGTCACAAAACGCTGGAGTGAGTTAAAAATTTGAGGCTCCTGCAAGAACAAGTGTTCTCTTAGAGGCTAAACCCCTTATCCAACTGAAAAAATTGCATTTACAATAGTAAAAATTATAGGATACTTATAAAGTTCAAAAGAGACAATAAAAATTACATGGAATCATCCTGTCAGATGTGTTTTATATACATTGTTCAGAAACTGTTTTTGACACAAATTGTGCTTGTACATTTTTCTGAAAATATCTCTTGATCCCAAAGAGACTAAACTTTTGACATATCTGAAAGAATTATAATGATATTACTTGAGATCATTTGACAATGGACTTGACCTTCTATCCCAGGGTGTACACAGCCTATTTAAGATAACTTGTCTCTAAGACAACAATGTAAACTACTATGCACTTTTCCCATCTAATAAGCTTTTCAAACTAAGATAAATTCATAGATGTACTATTGTATTTATGTACAGTCCCATGCTCCTAAGAGAGGATAATATATGTCTGTGTTGTGATAATTATTTCCTGAAAGTAGCCAAAAGTTGAAAACAGACTAAAAGAAAAAAAAAATCCCATAAATACTGGAAAAGTATGTTCAGATAGGCTGATAACATATGTTTGCAGTTTAGGTTACCCTTCTCAATCAGCTGGAGTCAATAAGTAAGTCCTTTCCTTGAAAAATCCTTATCAAGAATCTCTTATCACTTTTCCATACCATGTTATCTGTGTTTTTCAATGACCATAGAGCTAGCCCCTTTCTGGATCACAGAAACAGACACATCACAGCAAAGACTGGCACAGACATGGAACAAAAACATGCACAACACATTGGACAGAACTAAAGCCAGGCAGACCAGACACACACAACAGACAACAGACACACTACTCACTACAAACTACAGACAGGCATAAAAACAGGGAATGGCATAACGAATTCAATTTCAGGCTCGCTCTGCCTCAAACTAATAGAAGAGAAAGTTTATGTCTCTATTGGTGAAATTATTAAGGTGACTCACATCGTTAAAAGGGAGGTTTATTTTGTGGCATAATTTACAAATGAAGGGATAGGTAGATTGTAGGGTCTGGCAAAGTTATGGCACAGTCCAGCGGTGTTCTCTGGAGAACTCTGCTCAGTCTACCACCAGTGTCCAGGGTCCGGGCACCAAGAGATCCTTCTCATTTGTATCCTCAGTCTTCTTTATCCTCTCTCAGCCCCAAATTCTGCAAAATGAAATACATCCATCTGCCAAATTTAATTTCTTTGTATAACTTTTGTATTGCTCCCTGCAGGTAATGGAGTTTGGTTATAGAAGGAAAAAGTAGGACATTTTTTCACAATATCCTTAGCTTGTTGCCAAGTGATGGAGAAATTCTTCTTCAAACCTTTGCTATTTACATGGCGTTTCTTATGAAATTCTGAGGCTTCTAACACATTACCTATTAGTAACTGATCAATCACATCATTATCTTGTGCTAGAGGGCCTGGCAGACCTGTATGGGATCTGATATGTGTTATATAGATGATATTCCCATTTTCAGATGATTTCCTGCAATTGTATGAATAATAAAGTCAATACAGTATTATCAGGAATAAATTCAGCAGTTTCAATATGTAAAACAAATCTCTGCATATTGAGAGTCAGTGACTATATTGAGGGTTTCTGTGAAGTCCATCAGTACCATAAGAATGGCATACATTTCTGCCTTTTGTACAGAGCTATATGGACTTTGTACCACTTTACTTAAGTCTCCTGATTTGTATCCTACTTTCCCTAATTTATTTGCATCAGTATAGAATGTGAGGACTCCAGAAATTGGCTTTTGTTGTAAAATGGGAGGAAGGACCCATTCAGTCTTCTTTATGAATTCTATTCTCTTGATTTTGGGATAGTGGTTATTAATCTCTCCCAAAAATTACTGCAGGCTCTCTGCCAGTATTCATTATCTTTCCATAGTGATGAAATTTTCTCATTAGTTAAAGGTACTACAATTTCTGCTAGGTCCATTACTGTCAATGGGAGAAGTCTTAATTTACCTTTTTGTAGGAGATCCCAGCTGGATCAAGAACAGAAAGGGAGAACAAGGAATAACAGACCATGATAAATGAAGACCACATGAGAACAGGAATAGGCAGAGTGCTCGAGAAGTCACCAGAAATCCGCAATGATACATCCTCTGTAGACTGCTGGCAGTGGTCGAGAGAAAGCCTGGTCTGACCTAGGCTGGTGATCAGATGGCCAAACACCCTAACTGTCATGCTGGAACTCTCATCCAATAACTGACAGAAGTGGATGCAGAGATCCTCATCCAGGCCCCAGGTGGAGCTCCAGGTGTCCAATTGGTGAGAAAGAGGAGGAACTGTAAGAGCATGAATTGTTGAGACCAAGATTGGAAAAAGCACAGGGACAAATAGCCAAATAAATGGAAGCACATGAATTATGAACCAAAGGCTGTGGAGCCCCCAGCTGGATCAGGCTCTCTGGATATGTGAGACAATTGAATAGCCTGAAATGTTTGGGAGGCATCCAGGCTGTGGGACTGGAACCTGTCCTTAGTGCATGAGCTGGCTGCTTGGAACTTTGGGCTTATACAGGGACTCTTTACTCAGCCTGGAAGGAGTGCACTGGACCTGTCTGTACTGAATCCACCAGGTTTAAATGAGCCCCCAGGGTAGTCTTGGCCCTGGAGGAGATGGGACTGGAGAGGAGGGGATGGGGGAAAGGTGGGGGGGGGGGAGAAGTGGGGAGGACAAGGAAACCCATGGCTTATATAAAAAATTAAAACACAAATATAATAATAATATAAAAGGAAAAAATACCTTTTTTAATCAAATCAGAGATCTTTTCTATATAAGTCTTTAATTTCTTATTTGGCTTATGTGTTAGGAATATCCCTTGCAATATAATATCTTCCCTCTGCATCAAAATATCTGTGGGGGTATCTGGAGGGGCATATGACAAGAATCCATTTAAGTTCTGGATCCACACCATCCACATGTGCTTCTCAAATTGTGTTTTCTACTAGAGAGAATTCCTTCTCAGCTTCAGCTGATAATTCTCTTGGACTATTTAATTCTTTGTCCCCTTCTAGTGTTAGCCAAGTTTTTCAGTCCATCTTTGGGTATTCCTATGATACCCAGTAAGTTGGAAATGCTTCCTAACAACTTTTGAAAATCATTAAGAGTCTTCAATTGATCTCTCCTTAGTTGTACCTTTTGGGGTCTAATTTTTTATAGCTGTATCTTATATCCAAAGTAATTAATAGAATCTCCTCTTTGCATTTTTTCAGGAGCAATTTGCATTCCCCAGCGAGGCAAAACTTGTTTTACTTCTTCAAACATGCTTTCTAATGTGTCTAACTTTGGATCAGCTAATAGGACATCATCTGTATAGTGATAATTTATGGATTGTGGAAACTTTACACGAATTATCTCCAATGGTTTTTGTACAAAGTATTGGCACAAGTAGGGCTGTTTAACATTCCCTGTGTGGGGGACCTTCTATTGATATCTCTTGACTGGCTGGGAATTGTTATAATTAGGTATTGTGAAGGCAAATTTTTCTCTATCATTTTCTTGTAAGGGTTGTAAAGAACTTCTTTTCAGTCAATAATTATTATAGGTCATTCTTTGGTTAGCAGAGAGGGTAAGGGCATCCCAATCTGTAGGGATCCTATCGGCTGAAATACTTTATTAATAGCTCTCAGATCTGTCAGCATTCTCCAATTATCAGACTTTTTTAAAATAACAAATAAAGGAGAATTCCAAGGGATGGTAGATTCTTCAATGTGTTGAACATTTAACTGCTCTTGAACCAGCTGTTCTAAAGCTTTTAGCTTCTCTTTTGTCAAAGGCCATTGTCCAACCCAGACAGGTTTATTAGTTAGCCATTTGAAAGGTAAAGCAGTTGGTACTTCTGAGAGTTCAACAGCAGTTGTGCTCTGTTTGTGTACAGCATTAATGGTTGGTGATTATAGCATGTTATGATACTATTCCTAGAAACATGCATTGGTCTATGTTTCTTTTCTGAGAGTGTAGGAATTTTAATCTGTGTATTCCACTGTTGTAACAGATCTCGGTCCCAAAGATTTACTGCAACATTTGCTACATATGGCTTCAGCCGCCTTCCTCTCTGTACTTCTGGCCCTATGCATTCAACCCATCTCGAACTCTGTTTTATCTGAGATAGGGTGCCAATTCCTAAAAGTTGGAAATCTACTTCTTGAAGAGGCCAATTTGGATGCCATAATTTTGGTGCAATTATAGTCACATCTGCACCTGTGTCTACCAGGCCTTCTAGAACCAGGCCATTAATTCAAATTCTAAGCTTTGGTCTTTGTTCATTTATGGATGTCTGCTAAAATACTTTGTTTTATTGTGATCTTTGTAAACAGTAGTTCATCTATCAGAGCTATTTTATCATATATTGCTGTATTGGTTGTTGAATTAGGCATTGGTTTATTCGGTTGTCCTGGAGAGGAATTTCTTCCTCAGTGGCTGGGAATGTTCTTACCACGTTTGATTTTGGAGCCTGCAACAGACCCCCTGAGGCATTTCCTGCTAGTAAAGAGTTGCCTCGTATATCTATTTTTGATCTGCACTCACTGGTCCAATGTCAGCCTTTTCCACATATTCTTCATAATCCAGGAGGTGGTTGGGGTCTCCTGTTTAGGCTATTCTTAAATTGAGTATTACTTCTAGGAGAACCCCATGTACAGTTTTTACTTATATGACCTGGTGTACCACATTTAAAACATTTGGTACCACAGGGTCTTCTTTCACCTCTGGGATTTGTCTCTCCTATCCAAGCTTCATTATTGTAGTTAAGAGACTCAACACAATTAGTATAATGAATCAGTTCTTCCAAAGATCTGATCTTTAATGGTGATTCTTTTGCATTCTGCATTAGCATTGTTGAATGCCAAGGACTCAGTTAATACTTTTCTTAGCTCTTTATCTGACACAGCTTTTGTTATAGCTGGGTTCAGCCTTTGTAAAAAAAAAATCAGTGAAGGGTTTGGGAGTTCCCTGAAATATCTTTGTATATACCTCAGTTGCTTTTCCAGGTTCTGGAATTTTTTCCCAAACATTTAGAGCTGCTGTACAACATAGGGATATTGTATGCTCATCATAAGTGGCTTGTACATTCCTGTCAGGGAAACATCCCTCATCAAGTATTTGCTCTTGGGAGATGACAAAACTTCTGAGATTACCTTGTTCTAAATCTCTTGCCTCTTCTCTCAACCAGCTTTTCCACTGTAATTGCTGGCTATATTCTAGAACAGCTAAAATTAACTGATGCCAGTCATATGGAATGATTCTATGTGAGGTAGACAACGAATTTGACATCTGTTTTCCATATGTGGAGTGTATCCCATATGTAACTACTGCTTCCTTTATATTTTTAAAGTTTCTTATTGAAATTGGTTGTAATGTATATGTCATATATGGCTCCGTGTTGTATCATCTGCTGGCTTCTCATGGGCGATAATAGGATAAGTCATTGTATGAGAGCCATTTGTAGATGTACGGTCTTGCCCTTCTGCTTATTAGGTCCCTTGTCATGTTTACTGAGAGTTTCTTCCAGGGCTTGCAAATGAGCACCTAGTGTCTGTTCTAGGGAGTGAACCTCCTCTCTTGCAAGGGACTCGAGATTTCTCATAGAATCATGGAAGGTTTTATATTTTTCTGAAACACATAATTCCATGGACCTTATCTGATCAATTAATGATAGTTTTTCTTCCTTATATAGTGTCTGAGTTGCCACAACTTCACTCTGGAGAGTTAGTGTTCTATCCAAGAAATATTCATATTTATTATCAATACAATCGATTTTGGGTGCAAGCCTGTTTTGTAAATTCTGTTTAGCAGATTCCAGACAAAGAATCTTTTTCTGTAAGCCTTCATTGCTATCTTTTAAAGCCTATAAATCCTGTTTAGCAGATTCTAGAGAGAGAATCTTTTACTGTAAGCCTTTGTTGCTATCTTTTAAAGCCTGTATCAGTCCCAATAATGACTCATCTTTGTTCTTATTATTAAACCAGTGTTTGAACACTGTGTGAATTATAAATGGTACAGGCCAGATATGCCTTAGGGGGGTCGAATATTTCCAGGAAAATGTCATTCATCATACAGGCAAAAAATGTTTTTAAATTCTTGTGAGGTAATTTTGTCAGCCTTATTACAAGACTTACTCAAAATTTGTTAGTCAGTTTTAAGGTGTAAAATTATGAAATACTTTACTTGAAATAAGCTTACCTTTCCTTGTTTTGGGGGGTGCAGTAGCACTTTTCAGCCAGCAGCAGGCATTGGTATAGCTCCAAAGCAGGGCCATCTGGTGACCTTGGCTGGCGGCAGAATAGGCAGAAGCCAAGATGGCAGGGAGGAGTGGGAAAGCCTCACACAGTGGTTTTCGCTGGTCTGGTGTCCAAACTAGGGAACTGAGACCGGACTAGCTGCTCCCTTTTTCGGAAATGGAACCGTTTGGTGTTCCCTGGTTAAATGGAATTTGCAGGCGGGTTTAGGTACCTGCCAGCTGGAAAGTAGGCAGAGGGTGGGAGCCGCCCAGGCCTTTGGAATTTGCCCCACATGAGTGCCAGATATTGGTGAAATTATTAAGGCAACTCCACATAGTAAAAAGGGAGGTTTATTTTGTGGAGTATCTTACAAGTGAAGAGATAGGTTGCAGGGTCTGGCAAAGTTATGGCGCTGTCCAGCAGTGTTCTATGGAAATTTTTGCTCAGTCTATCTCCAGTGTCCATGGTCCAGGAACCAAGAGATCCTTCTCATTTGAAGCCTCAATGAGGGTTGGAACTTCTAGGCCAATGCTGGAATGGCTACCCACTACATGTCTCTTTTCCTTAATGTGACATCTACACATTTTGAAACATCCTCTGTGGTTCCTTTAATCATTAACTGATGCACCAAATCTTTATTCTGTATTTTTTTTCCCAACAGGGAGTCTCATGTATCTTTTGTAGTATCATGTATATTATCTCTGGCAGTTAAAATCATTGAAAAACAAACACTATTGATATTTACCATTTTTTTAACCATAAAATTCAGTCACTTGTTAGTGTTGTTGATTTTGAGCAGAAGGTGTTTAACAGTAAGTTAATTTTCTGCAAATTCCTTTTGGCATTATGACTGTAAGAAAACATCACCATGAAGTGACATAAAATGTCTAACTATTAATGATATTGATTGATAATTTAAAAAATGTGGAATAATTTAAAGAGTATTGGTTTTAACTCTTCTTTGAAGATCTGGTAGTATTCTGCATTGAAACCTTCTGGTCCTGTTTTTGTTTTTTGTTTTTTGTTTTTTGTTTTTTTGTTTTTGTTTTTGTTTTGGTTGGGAGACTATTAATGACTAATTCTATTTCCTTAGGGGTTATTGGACTACTTAAATAGTTTATTTGGTCTTTATTTAACTTAGGTATGTGGTACCTATCCAGAAAAGTATCAATTTCTTTTAGATTTTCCAGTTTTGCGGCGTATAGGTTTTTGAAGTATGACCTGATGATTCTCTGGAATTCCTCATTGTCTGTTGTTATGTTTCACTTTTCATGTCTGATTTTGTTAATTTGGATGCTCTCTCTCTGTCTTTCGGTTAGTTTGGATAAGGGTTAGTCTATATTGATGATTTTTCAAAGAACCAACTCTTTGTTTCATTAACTTTTTGTATTGTTAGCTTTGTTTCTATTTTATTGATTTCAGTTCTCAATTTGATAATTTCTGGTGTCTATTCTTCCTGGGAGACTTTGCTTCCACTTGTTCTAGAGTTTTCAGATGTGCTGTTAAGTTACTAGTGTAAGATTTCTCCAACTTCTTTATGTGGGCACTTAGTGCTGTGAATTTCCCTCTTAGCACTGCTTTCATAGTGTCCCATAAGTTTGGGTATGTGACCCAGCTATACGACTCTTGGTCATATACCCAAGGAATGTTCAATCATACCACAAAGGCACTTGCTCAGCTATGTTCATATCAGCATTGTTTGTTTTAGCCAGAACCTGAAAACAACCTAGATGCCCTACAACTGAAAAATGGATGAATAAAATGTAGTACATATACACAATGGAATACTACTCAGCAGAGGAAAACAATGAAATCATGAGGTTTGAAGGCAAATTGATAGATCTAGAAAAAAATCATCCTGTGTGAGGTAACCCAGACTCAGAAAGACAAATATGGTATGTACTCACTCATAGGTGGATACTAGATGTAAAACTAAGGATGACTAGACTGCTACTCAAGACTCCAGGGAGACTACCTAATAAAGAGGACCCTAAGAAAGACACAGGGATTGCCCAAGGACAGAGAAATGGATAAGATCTGCATGAACAAACTGGATGTGAGGAGGTAATGAAGGGCAAGGGTCAAGGGAAAGAGAGTTTAGGGGAGCTGGAAATCCCAGCTGGATCAAGAACTGAGAGGGAGAATAAGGAATAAGAGACCATGATAAATGAAGACCACATGAGAATAGGAAGAAGCAAAGTGCTAGAGAAGTCCCCAGAAATCCACAAAGATACCTCCCCTGTAGACTACTGACAATAGTGTAGAGAAAGCCCTAACTGACATACTCTGGTGATCGTATGGCCGAACACCCTAACTGTCAGGTGCTAGAAATCTCATCCAATGACTGAGGGAAGCAGATACAAAATGGCCAGGACCTAGGTGGATCTCCAGGAGTCCAATTGGCAACAAAGAGGAGGTATTGAATGAGTGAGAATTGTTGAGACCAAGTTTGGAAAAAGCACAGGGACAAATAGCCAAACATATGGAAGCACATGAACTATGAACCAATAGCTGAGGAGCCCCCAACTGGATCAGGCCTTCTGGATAAGTGAGACAATTGAATAGCTTGAACTGTTTGGGAGGCACTCAGACAGTGGGACCCAGACCTGTCCTTAGTGCATGAGCTGGCTGTTTCAAACCTGGGGCTTATGCAGGGACACTTTGCTCAGCCTGGGAGGAGGGGACTGGACCTACCTGGACTTAATCTACCATACTGAGAGGAATCCCCAGAGGAGTTTTTGCCCTGGAGGAGATGGGAATGGGGGTAGGCTTGGGGGAAAGGGGCGGGGGGGTAGGACAGGGGAATCCATGGCAGTTAAGTAAAATTAAATTAAATTATAAAATAAAAAATGTAATTATAATTTGTGCACACAAAGTTAAGAATATTAAAATCACATAATAAATTGACATTTTGGAAACTAATTTTAAGTCTGCTTGCTTTGGCTTCTATTCACTCTGTAAAGAGTGGGGACATTTGCTCACCATGTCATTGTCTTGACAATGGTGTGGCTAGGACAGTAATGCCCCACAAGCACTTTTTGTTGTATTGGAGTAGGAGATCTGAATGGGTATTTATCTAATCAGGTCCCAGAGCTCATTGGGATAGGATAGTCCCATCATTCAAGAGAAATTACACCTGGTCTCAGGTATTTTATCAGTCAAGATGTTGAAAGAGTAACTCATGTTTCCTTCCAGACATGAATGGACCTACCTTAAAAGTTAAAAGTTAGGGACACCTGCAGGTCAAGTTCTGGGTCTCTCTCTCTCTCTTTCCCTCTTTCTCTCTTTCCCTCTTTCTCTCTCTCTCTCTCTCTCTCTCTCTCTCTCTCTCTCTCTCTCTCTCTCTCTCTATCTCTCTCTCTCTCTCTCCCCAGGCTTATGAAGTCTCACTATGTCACTTAGAAACCTGTTTTCTCTTGGAATAACTTTATTATTTTTCTTGTCCAAATACATATTTATTTCCAAGTTTTTAAATGAAGCATAGTATTAATAGAAACCAGTCAAATATTTAAGACATTTTGAATATGCAATTAATAAATGAGAGGATAAAATTGAAATGCTTTTATTTTTCTGTAACAATGCCACATTGCCAATGTAGAGTGAAAGGGTGAACCTAGACACATATTCACATCCCCACTATTGATGTCTTCTGTATCAAATTGTATCAAATGATGTTCTTTATTTACAAAAATGAATGCTTTATATGCCCAATAAAAAAAATAATGTCTTTACTCTTTACATTTAACAGTATATTTTTGTTTGCTTATATTGGTGTGTGTGTGTGTGTGTGTGTGTGTCAGTGGTACACATGGTAGTGTACATAAAGAGTGAATGGTTTTTGCATCTGTGAACATTCATGCAGAGCCAAAATAAGGGGCTAACTATGAGTGTTTATTGCACTCTGCCTAATTTTTTATGGCAAATCTCCACTGAAACTTGAGCTCACTGTTTCTCAAATGTATCTGCCATGAAGCAAAAACCTGGGATCTTTAAATCTATCATTTACCATACTAGAATAACATGTGCTTCGGTGCTTAGATTCTCACAAGTTCTGGAAAATAAAACTCTTGTCCTCATGTTGACAAAACAAGTGTTCTTCCCATTGATTTGTCTCCCCATCCATGGAAAAGCAATATTAAAACCTAACAACAATCACTTTCAATCTCTTCCACATTTTTCTGATGGCATTTATCATTTCCTTATTCCTGAATGTGTAAACCATAGGATTGAGCAATGGTGTCAGGATGTTGACAAATATAAGCGTGTTCTTCTCAAAGGAGAATGCAGATGTATCCCGTGCATATATTAATATGCATGGAACAAGGAACAAAACCACAACAGTAACATGTGCTCCACAAGTAGAAAGAGCTTTCCGGCGAACTTCAGAGCTGTGGGCTCTCAGAGAGAACAAGATGACAACATAAGAGACAAGCAATAAGGAGAAGATGATGATGCAGATAGCACCACTACTGGCAAACACCAAAAGGACAAATATATGAGTGTCAGTGCAGGCAAGCTTCAGCAATGGGAACAAGTCACACATGTAATGATCAATGACATTGGGTCCACATAAAGGCAGCTGCAATGTGAAGATAATTTGCACGATAGAATGCAAGAAGCCCCCTGCCCAGCATATTGCCACCAAAATACTACAGAGCCTCCGGGTAAGGATGGAAGAGTAGTGCAAGGGCTTGCAAATGGCCACATAGCGGTCATAGGCCATGGCTGCTAGGACAACCCTTTCTGACCCTGAGAAGAAATGAACTGAAAACAATTGTGTCATGCAACATTCAAAAGAGATGATCTTCTTCTCACTTAAGAAGTCTATAAGCATCTTGGGTGTGACAGTAGAAGAAACACATGCATCCAGGAAGGACAGAAATGCCAAAAAGAAGTACATGGGGGAACCCAGCAGTGCAGGGCTGTAGAGGATGGTGACCACAATTATCATGTTGCCCCCTACAGTTGCAAGGTAAACCAACAGAAAAATAACAAAGAGTATTTTCTCAACTTTTGGGTTCTGAGAAAGGCCCAAGATTATGAACAGAGTGACAAAACTCTGGTTTTGCATGATTCTCAAGAAGATAGCAAAAATAAACTTTCTTCACACAAAACACCAATTGTTAAAAATGTTTCTCATATGCTTATATTTCCCTCAACAAGATAGTATATCCTTATGCAAATTATCTTGATTAATTCTATTACTATTGAAAATAAAATATTAGAAAAATGAAGGATATAGTTATATCACATAAGCTGATGAAAACCTAAATTATATATTTATATAACTTTAAAGAATCCACATTTTAAATTCAGTTATGAACACATTCACTTGTGTGAGAGAAGAAGTCTAGTGTAACTGTATTATCAGCTCTTGAAGTGAATATTAAAAGACATTTTATAACATTTATAAACTAGATATGAATAAAAGGCCATGGCTGAATAGCTTACAATGACTTGTCAGAGAACTGCCTTATACAATAACATTAGAAGAGGCAACTGTACATTTAGGTGCACACAAAATCCTGGCTAACTTTTAAATTTGTTTAAAACTTAGAAATATGCTGTTACTTCAAATAAATTATTCTTTACAAAGGAAGTTCTGGAAGTAGTGTCTAGCACCATAAATGATAGATCTATGCAGAAAGAATAATTTTTTCATTTTCATTTCACTTTAAAGTGTGACCAAAACATTACATAAACAATCTTCTTGTCATCAAATCTAAGAGAAATACCAAAAGAAATTTATACTGCTGTGGTCTCATTCTCCTGGACAACAGTATATGACATTGTTACTATTTCATTTGTCTGACATTCTAATCTAAATATAAGACCAAAAAAACAATGAATGGTTAACTTATGTGTTATAAGACTAGGAGGTCTCCATGGAGTCAACTGGATGAGAGGGAGATTGTTCATTTTAGTTGTAGCAGCACTGATAGATGTTCTCTCTATTCTCCTTCTCTGAATTACCACAAAAGCATCTTCTTAATTTTTTCCTGTGTGAGTGATGAAGGTTCAGAAAGTGATGGTCCAAAACCACATATATAAAAATTGGTGATCACATAACTGAAAAAGAGAAATTATGCATTGAATTAATTTTAGTCTTGATACACAATTATATGTCACTAACTCATGCAGTATTAAGTTGTTTAAGCAACTATTATTTGATAAGACAAATGATTCAAAATATGCATGAGCTTATTATAAAGCATATTCATAAACAACCTAACTGCCTATCTCTAAGTCACTGTAAAAGAAGGCAAATTGAATGTGTGAAAATGTTTCTCATCGTCATATGACCTAAAAGTTCTAAGTGTAATCCATTCTCTTGAAAACATATCTGCTTTGTACATAGTAAGCTCCTCTATAGAAATTAAGGGAATGTTCCAGATTTTAAATTCATTTGCTCTGCTACTCACACATTCAAAGGCTATTTGTATTTTTTTCCTCTTCTGTCTATACAACTGAATTTCACTGGAAATAATATTTTATTGTATGAGCGTTGCCCGGTTTATACACGAATATATAAAAATATATATGTAGACATCATATATTTTTGGTTAAAATTTTGTGAATAAAAATAATGCAGTTCTATTAAATGAAATATGTGGTAATTTTAAAGACAGTAACTAAAATAGAACAGAAAAAAATTTACTTGTGGTATCTACACAACTCATTTAAGATGGAGAAGTTGAGTGGGTACCTACATAGAACTTTCATCCCTATGTTCCTGCATCTTTTGTACAAGAACATACTCTGCAAGCTATAAAATGAGAAACATAAACAGCAAGCCAGTCACAAACATTTTATCTACAGTGGTGTACTGTCTACAAGATATGCCATACAAGGGTAATTTTGGCACAAATCTTGTGGGAAAAAACAACAATAACTCATTTGACTTAAAGCCCACTGCATGAGATGGAACCAATACTCAACATTGAGTCAATGACCAAGAACCAGAGACTAGAAAGTGCAGGGACCTAGGTTAAAGCCAAATAATACTAGTCTAGATAATTTTTTAATAGTGATAAAATGACTCCTAATGAAAATTTGTTACTAACTGTACATGGACAGTACCTTGTTTGGCTATGAGCAAAGTAGTTTCCTCTTACAGCAGATGGGAACAAATATAGGGACCCAAAGACACACATTATTCAGAGAGTAGGAGACTTGGAAGTTTTAGCCCTAAATGAGATGTCTCCATCAAATCCTTCCCTTCAAAGCTAAGGGAATTGAATGTAAGGGGAAGCAGAAAGAATGTAAGAGCCAGCGGAAATGAAGGACACCAAAGAAAGCAAGTTTCTTTAAATCAACAGGGACAAAACTCATATGAACTCAGAGACTGAAGCAGAATACACAGAGCCTACATGGGTTGGCCCCAGGTACTTTGTCATATATTATGGCTTCTAGATTAGTGCTTTCATGGGATTCTTGAGTGTGCAAGTGGGTGAGTGTCTGTTTCCTGTGCCTTCCCTCAGGTACATTTCCTTCTTTTGGTTTGTCATGCCCATCTCCAATGTGATAGGTTTTTTTTAAGTAATTATATTTTATTTTGTTATATTTTAAAGTAATGAATGAACAAATAAAAAATAAATCTATCATAAGACTTTGCCTATATTTAACTTAAAAATAACAACCATTTCATGATGTTCTAGAGCTGTTCCTCATTTAACATCTGTAACCAAAATCTGGATTCACTCACAGGCTACTATTAAAGGATTATAACATAACTTTAGAAGATCATATGATCAATTAACTATCATTGATGATAACTTGAGAAAATCATTATATAATTTATTGCTTGTTATCCAAGAATAAAGCAGAATGGACAAAAACACTGTAATGACTAAGATCATGGTGTGTGTATTCATGAATAAAAATGTCAGAATGAAATTCAGTCACTTACAATGATGGTATTTGGACGAAAAAGCAAAACTGATTTAATTCTTTTGCTATGTTTTCTCAGATGTATTCACTCACTTTTTTATGGTATAGGACAGATTATTTTATATTCCTAAATTGCCATAAGAATTGGGTTTCTCTTATCAAATGAAATTAATTTGAAGGAGTTTCAGGAGTTCCTTTGTGAATAACACATGAAAATAATGATAGATTTAGGAGTGTATGAAGAGATGTTAAATGTTAAGAACAATTTGACCCCAGAGAATTAAACTGAACAGAGAAGATAATTCTATATTTCAGTCTCATTTGTGGATATTAAAAGATGAGAAGTTCTTTTTATATTTATCCCACAAGGTAAATTATTTAATTTCATGAGTTACAGTAAAAAGAAGGGTTCAATGCATAGAAAATCCTAATATTCTTTATATTTAAAATATCTGAAATGATAATATAGTGTAGTTATGTTTTATGATCATATTTTAAAGGAGTCAGAAGTACTGAATTAAGCACAAGAGGTAGCCTTAATCTAAATTGAATCCTGCAACACAAAAGGGATAATGGTAAGATACAAGCTTTAGCTGACCTGAAAACCTTTGCCCTGAATATAAATTGTCATTATACCAGAACTTGCTTGTCAAGCTACAAGGTGGAGTGGCAATCAATAGTCATAATCAACTGTGATGCCTGTGAACCACAATGATCAACATGGCCTGACATCCCTGAAGGAGAAATAAGGCATTCCTATTTCAACTTTTACCAGCATCTTTCTAAGGAGCTTAAAGACTAAATTCAATAAGAAGAAAACTGCACCCATTAGCCAACTACTTAAGGTTAATGTGGTCATAGATCCTAGAGAAAAATCTATTACCACTTCTTTACTATACAAGCCCAATTCCTAACTGAATTGTAAAAAAAAAATATCTTTAAACATGTGGATGAGTGTAGAGTTCATCCCTCATCAAAGAAGTTTACTTTGCTTTAAATGGAGACCATTACAGAAAATTGTTTAAATGTACAGATAGATTAATGAACCCAGTCCCAACAGATACATTGACTACACAGTTCCAACAACTAATGTTCAGGGAACATTTCTAGAAGGGTAGAAAAAATATAGTATACTGTAAAACTGCAGCACAAGAAATTCTTCTGTGAGACTATGGTTACTAGAAAAGGCAGAGAAGCTGTAACTATGACATCTCAGTAACACGTCTGTCTAAACAAGGCCTGAATAATGAAGAGGACACCAATACACATGCGAATGTGGAAGGAGAACTCCCATGGGCCCACCTCTAGACAAAGAACCACAGGCCAATAATGACTGCTGAGAGAAGGAGAATGATTCTATCCTAGGGATGAATTCCCAGGTTAGGTATTCAATAACTAGTGGTCAGCCCCAATGTAATTTAAATACCTGCAACAATAAACAGACTGAGCAGGTTGTGTTTTTAAATTTTTGCATTTATATATTATATAGCAATTATAATTTTCAAGGGCCATGAATTTGAGAGATTATGAGGAAGAAAACATGAAAACCCTGGTAGAAGTGGTAACAGGAGCTGCTAGAGAGAAAACATGCTAATGGGGAGTTATTTCACTATGTTTAACTTTGAGTTGAGAAGTAAGTGCAATTTTAAAAAGCTAATTGCTGAAATTCATCCAACTATAAATACACTTTGTTGTTTAGATGTGGCAATCATTCTCATTATTTTGTACATCTATTACAACTGACTACAATGTAAAGTGATGCAACAGACTCAATTGAATCTCTGCAAGACAACCTGGAGGTTCTGTTCTATGCTATTTGTGTTCAGCTAACATTAGACTAAATAAAATGAAGAGTAGAAATTAACAAGTTATTTACTTTCAGTTGTAGGAAAATCTAGGATATGATAACAATACATTGTGCAAATTTTCAAATTAATAGAAAAAAACATTAGAATGTGGGTAACAAAACAACTTGATGTATTATACTCATGTGCCATTTTCTGAACAATCACAGCATTTTATTTTTCCATAAAAGACAAATAGACTTTAATCTAGTGGTAAAGGGAAACACAGATATAGCCCAGGTGGACACAAACTCACCATGACTTTCAATTCCTGATCTTTCTGGTTCTACCTCAAGTTCTGGGATTATTATCATGTGTGATCACAAAAGCAAAATCCATAAATTTTATTAATGTATTCTATAAACTCTATGTCAAAAAGAACACGAACATTGATGTAAAATTTCTTTAAAATGTGCTTTATGCCAAAAATGAGATGAAACATGAAATTAATCAAAAGAAAATATCTCATAAAAATCACACATTAAAATGTATTACAATAACTTTAACATTGCTGCATAAATGCAGTAATTTTGGAACACAAATCAGACATAATTATAGAACCTTAAGTGCATTTTTATTTTTGAAACAGGATTCCTCCCAATACTTTTATTCTAAATATAAGTTAGTAGAGGAGCAATCACCAAGGAATGTGATGCAGTGTATAAAATATTGAAAAATGACAAAAATGTAAAACATCCATAAGAACTATGATATATAATTAAAACTGTTTCAAATTACAATCATATGATAGTATAAATAAAAACCCAAAGGTATAACATAAAACAGGAGGTATTAAACACTTTCATGAGAATATAAGAAGAACATTAATAATTCATTCACTAACATAAACTTGTACTATTTTCTATAAGAGATATTAAAGTGATAAATTCTATTAGTAAGAAATATGTTCTTATGATTAGTAAAAAACTGAAAATTAAAAACCAAGATGACCCCTAAAGCTAATTTCCTAAAATAAAATTCTGATTTCACTCTATCCATCTGATTACCAAAAGTTGGAGTAATGAGTTAATTTTATAGGCTTCTTATGTGGACTATTTAATTATATCATAATCTTTCCATTAACAACCATACATTGGACTTGACTCTATCCCAATTCTTTGCTCTTTGACTTCAAATCCAAATTCTCACTTAGGAACAACATGCTTTCTCTTTACTTATCATAAAATATCCCATGATCTTTTCCACAGCAGCCGTGCACTTGAAAATCCTAGAGGGCTATCTTACCTTATTCAGGAGCACAAAGTAGAAATTGTAGTCACTGAGCCTTCTCCTAAGCAGGGACCTACAGAGGTGTGCCTCCCTGGTCCACCATCCACAAATCCCACTACTTCCTTCCCACTCATTCAAGCAGCACAAGTAATTTTAGTGCCAATATGCCCTCATAACAAAATGTCTTCATTAACTGTGAGATACAAGTAACATTCAAAATGTTCAGAGAGATGAATAGGTTTGCCACTATAAATATTAGCTCTATAATATATTTAATATAAATTGCTACTGTTCTTACAAATGAAGATAATTTATTGAAGATTTATATGAAATTATCTGACATATTAAATTCCATAAGTCCAATATATTTTTAAATTAAAGTTGTTATTTACCAATAAAAGCTTCATTCTTTGTGTTTGTAGCTAACCAGGTTTATATCCTTGACTTTCTGGAAAATACATTCCCTTCAGACTACTAATCTTTTCTCTGTCCACAGTGTTACTCTTGATTTCCCTACGTATCTCAACTTCACTTCCCCTATTATCTCTGCAATGCAGGCAAAGGAGATATTCTCTTTCTTTTCATGTTCTCCCTGAGGGATTTCTGAAGCCCCTTTTATGTCTTAATGATTCTGCTCATTTTAAGAGAAAAAATGAGACAAAATTCTCACTCCAAGGGAGTCAGAGTTTCTTTTCCTAAGAGTTCAGTGAAGAATTCTAAGGCTTTGAGGAATGAAAGTGGATATGATTAAATCTGAAGACTTCATTTTGTGAATAAGGCAAACTTTGTTACCTTCTATTCCTCCTGTGTATTATGTGTTTCTGTGTATTTGTGGAACTAGAACTTTTTATATTTTACTTCCACAGCTTTTTAAAGATACAGTAATGCTTCATATATGATTTTCTTATTTCAGCATCTTTAATAATACCTCAAAGCATCCTACCTTTCCATGCAAGCTTCTCAATGGAGATTTACTAGTATATAAATGAACGTATGATTAGACAATCAAAATATTGTTATCTAGATAAAAAATAAATTAGTTCTGCAGTTCTAAATTGTTTGATTTTAATGTGAGGATGAACATTTGAAAATATGTTAAATTTCAATAAACTTTGAAGAAACTGAAAGCTAAAGATAAATTAATGGGAAGACATTTCAAGGAGGGAGGGATGGATGGAAGGAGTTTGCACTTCACAGTTATTTGAGCACTGTGAGCACTTAAACAATTTTCTTCATGGAACATTTTATTCACTTTATAGAAGACAATTTTGGTAGTAAAATTTTTACTAAGATAAACAATATGAGTACCAGGATTCATAGAACTTTCACAAGAACAGATATCTGTAGAGTAAAGGGGGCCTAATTTTGCTAAACACAGTAGGTTGCACATAATACCAAATGTTAAATCACTTTATCATAAACTAAAGCTTTTCCATGAAGGTGCACTGTATGCTTACTTTGCCTTTATAGGTGTGACTTCTGTGAAAAATTTGAGGATAGCCTCCTTTGCATTCAGTCTTGACCAAGATTCTCTGCCTGTTTCCATTTCTTCCTTCCACATCTAAGGGACAGAAGGAGAGCAGCTCTGGCAGTGAGGGTGGAGGATGTTACCTCTTCTTCTGGGATGCTGAATTCATCATGGTTGCTGAACAAAACATAAATTAAGAATCCAAATATTCCTCTCTAACTCTATCTGACATTTAAAGAGGTTTTCTTGAGACATCATGAGTCTGTGAGTCTAATTTTTAGTTCTCTCAGGGTTTGCAAATTTTCTGGCCCCATGAGACTCAATGACACAATTTTGTGAAAATTTCCACTTGGTTCAAAACTTATAATGTTTCCATGTCCATCTAAAGCTATGCTGTATATTTTTGTAATTTGGAGAGGGTTTTATTTGCAAATAATATTATATACCATAACTTTCAGAAAAGGTAGATTGTTCTACACTGGATGGAATACAGTGCTTCTGTGCATAAACTAGGCAAAAAGCCTTGTGTCAGAAGGAATCTGTCTTTAAAGAAAATATCTATTGTGTTGTTAAACACTATTAAATACTTCTTAGTAAAATATGACTTTTTTATACTTTTATATTCAGTAAAATACAATTATTTTGTTTATAAATATAATTGAACTATAGAACAATAGAAATACTTTTACCTCAAAGAATATTTGTACTTTATAGCTCCTTATTTTTCGCAGTTCCACGTACTTACCCAATGAAATATAATCACATTGGCCACCAATATCTCTTCCTTCTCCACTTCCCTGTAATGGCATCCTTTTCTTGTTATCATCTTTATCCCTGGACAGTCATGTATTTTTATAGACAATTGAATTTGTTAAGGGAAGCTTGTATGAGCATGGTTGGTGCTTATTTCTTGGACTGTGGGGCCACTTGCCCAAGGCTACATAGGTGAAGAAAATACTGAACTATTATGCTTGGCATATAAATTTAACTATCAATAACTTCTCTAGGAGGATTAGGGCTTCCTGAGATCATCCCAAATCAGTGATGGGATGTCCTAATCTTACACCATGCATGTGTTGGTGTCCACAGTGAATGTTTGTTCATGGTTGCAGTGTCTGTGCTACCTCTATCAAACAACTTACTATACCATAACTCTCTAATGTCCAGGAATAAATATATTGCAGTAAAATACCAAAAGAAGTTTTCATTAAACACCAGAGGTGCCAGGTGGTGGTGGCGGTGCATATCTTTAATCCCAGCACTCGGGAGGCAGAGCTAGGTGGATGGATCTTTGTGAGTTCGAGGCCAGCCTGGACTATGGCGTGAGTTCCAGGAAAGGCACAAAGCTACACAGGGAAACCCTGTCTCAAAAAACAAAACAAAACAAACAAACAAAAACAAAAAACAAAAAAACCCCACCAGAGGTATTAAGGTGGAAGCACATGGGAAGAGTGATGGGAGATAACCCACAGGTATTGGAGAAAGTAAAGGGAAGGGGGGAAATAGTGTAATTCTATTTTTAAGAAATTTTAAAGGGACACAAACAACAGCAACAATAAAAAAAGGTAAAAAAAGAGAAGGGGAGAGATATGAAAAACTACCTAAAGTTTTTAGACTAGTACAGAGTTCCATATCCTTTAGATTACAAAATGTTCCCAAACCCTACATGCCTCGTGTTTATCATCTGTAAATGGTTACAACAGCAAGGAGTGTCATCATAGGTTAGTGGGTATTGCTGTTGTTTCACAAAGCCTTCCTACAGAGAACAGCAAGTGCAGTAGGAAGTTCCATGGAGTACAAAGACCTACATTCATCTAAACATTAGGTAAATCTTAGCTTCATCTTTCATATTCCAATTAAGATATTGACTAACATTAAGCAAAAGTGCCATTACATTTCCAATAAAGCAATTTCTAAAATTTGTTTTAAAACATTCACTGAAGTGTATAGCAGGATAATGTTTTATTTATCACAATATTATTTCAAATTAATTAGAAGATGACTGACCGAACACAAGACCCATTCTGATTGAATGTTTTAACAGTAAAAAGATAGTAGTTGCAAGTTAAGTTAAATATAAATAAAATATGTTATTTAGATTATACAAGCATATCCCAGTTTTCTTCACTATCTTGACTACTGAATACAGCATAAAGCAGTATAGCAGAATCAAGTGAATCAATGTAAGTGAGATGATGGAACCCTCTGTTCTATCTTATTAGTATTCATCTGAAATTAGATCAAACTCAAGAGTGCTAAGGAGGAGAGAGCAAGTGATCATCCCTACATGGAACAATTATGTTTTCCCTACACCATTACCAATGCTCAGAGAAAATATGGAAGAGAAGGAGAAAATGTAATAGTCAGGAAATAGGAAGGAGTGCTCTGAAATGTATTCTGGACATTATGTAGTTATTATCCTCATGAACTCACAGTAACTATAGTTCCTGCAAAAGATAAACAAAGACAGAATCCTAGAATAAATGTAGATCATTTCCAGGCCACTATCATATTGAAGAGGTATTTACTCTTGAAGTTCCTGGGGAATTAAAAAATATTCTTTACTGAGGATCTGGCCACTAGTAGATTACTAGTAGTAGATGCTCCCATTGCTGGCATGATCCACATATACCTATGGATAGCATGTGCATATGAATACAGCTGATTATAAAAAAGGAATAGATTTGCCATGTTAGGAAGGGCATATGACAGTTGATATTGGAGAAATTTGAAGAGAGAATAAAGGCAGAAAAGTTTATGTTTAATTGTGTACATGTGTGAACTTTTGAATATTCATAAAAACTAATAATATGTTAAAATTAGGTCAAATACTATGATTAGTAGAAAAGAATTATTCATTTCCTTTTCTCAAACTGGCAAAAAAACAGCTTTGTGTATTATGCATTTGTCATATAAACAAACTAAGAGACTGTTCAAGTCTATTCTGCACTTTCTTCTCTATTGTCTTTATGGTATCAGGTCTTATGTTGAGGCCATTGATCCATCTGGATTTAAGTTTTGTGAAGAACTAGATGAAGAGTCCCAGATTCATTTTTTTTTATTCTGCACATGGCTATTCTTTTGTGCCAACACAATTTGTTGCAGATACTATATTTTTTTCCAATTGTTGGTGTATGACAAAAATTCAGTTTATTGTAATAGAGTAGGCTTATATGTAGATATTCAAATCTATCCCACTGATCAACATATCTGTTTTCATGACAGTATTATTATTTTTTATTGTATGTCTGTGTAGTACAACTTAAAATCTGGAAAACAAGTATGGAATGTATTCTCTAATAAGTGGATGTTAGCTTTAAATTTTGTAATAGACATGGTAAATCTGTAGAACCACAGAATCTGGTTATAGAATCATAGAGTAAGAGACAACTGGAAATGTAAGATTAATTAGAAAATACAGTTACAGAGAGATGGAATAGAAAGAATAAGATAATTAAATGAAAAAGGAGAGTAGAAGGGGGAGTAAAGGATAGAATATAGGGTAAACAGCTAATTCCATGGGACATTTGAGAGGTCATAAATAAGCATATTTCAGTAGAACCTTCTTAATGTGTGTGTGTGTGTGTGTGTGTGTGTGTGTGTGTGTGTGTGTGTGTAAAATTAGTCTGACTATAATCAACAAATAATGAAGGAGACAAAGTCACAAGACATCTGTCATGATCAAGTGAAATAGCCAGTGGCAGAAATGGGTTATATATAATTCAGTTGTTGGACAAAGTTGCCCCATGGAAACCCTCAAGCAGGCAATTGACAATGCTATTGGTTCCCTTCCACAGATTTATGGTAAAACCTTGTTCCTAAAGATCGTATTTACATATTTCCTTGAAGATGGAGAATTTGATCTGGTGACTACCAAGAGCCTTCACCTCTACTGAGTAGTGTTGATAATACTGAAAGGTAGTCTGTACACTACTGGAAGAGAAAGTTAACTACTAATCCAGCCACAAATGTTCAATCTACAGTGGTGTCCTACCTGCAAGATGCACTAGTTCAATAGTGGTACTAAAGTTGTGTGAGTGACTGACCACTATATGAATGGCCCACTCCATGAGATGGAACCTCTGCCCAACAATACTTGGGTAGCCAAGATCCTGAGATTAGATAACAGAATAGTATTGTTCTGCTAATGGAACTTAAAAACAAAATGACTCTAAATGACATGCTGCTAAGTCCATAGATCAGCACCTCACTCAGCCATCGTCAGAGGTCATCTTCTTGCAGGAGACAGTAACTAATACAGAGACCCACAGTTGGGCAATGTTTGGACAGTGAGACATCTTGACAATCTCAATTCTAAGTGAGATGTCTTCATCAAACCTCTCTCCTCAAGGAGGATAAGGCAGCTATGTAGAAGAACAGTCAGAAAGATTGTAAGATGCAGTGGGACTGAAAGACAACAAGGAAACTGAGCCTTCCAGACACCAGGACTGAGACACATATGAAACCACTGTGGCAGCACGCACAGGGACATCAAAGGTCCAAGCCATGTGGGTGCCAGTGCTGAGAAGTGAAGTGGACAAGAGTCCCTATACCTTATCTGGAAGCTATCTCCAAATGACACCTGATGACAAAGGAAAATAGTTTTCTCCAGTAGAGGCTCACTGGATATGCAAAACACACTTACATAGAAGCCCTGTGCCCAGCAATAATGGTCAAAATAAAATAAACTCAATGGTATTTTTTTGGGGGGGGTGGGAGACTTTTTGTCTCATTTATTTTGTTTGGGCATTTTTAAAAAAAAGTTTTTGTGGATTTCACATCATGCATGATCTCATTCAACTTCCTGTCCTTTTGTATCTATCTACCTGCCCTCTGCCCTTGCACCATCCCCCCCCCAAAAAAAAAAATTAAAGAAAAATCTCATCATGGAAACTGTAGTGTGACACAGTGAAACACAGTAAATCCATTAATCCATATATCTTTACTTAAAGGTATTCATTTTAAAGAGTCATTGGTCTGGTTTGAGGTCTCAGGTTTCTCATACACTATTGATTCTGTGCCTTCGCTGAGACTCTTCTTGGATATCCTTTTGCTGCCCTGTGTCACGGATTTCCTGCAGCTTTGGATCCACAGGATAGGGCACTTTATGTGCTTTAGAAGATCATAAATGGGGTGGATATTGCATTGGGCCAGCTCATCATCATTCTGGGCCTGCCTGGTTGTAGGGTTGGTCAGTCTGCCAGCTGTACCCATTCTCACCACCAGGGTGAGCTCTACAGTATTGTCTCAGCTACATTACCCTATACAGCAAGGAGTAAGGCTGGTTCTTCTGTTTTCATGCCCTTAGGGATGGCTCACCCACACCTACACCACCAGGACCAGCTCTACTGTGTTGCTCAAGCAAAGTGCAGGGGTCTGCTTTCCAAGGAGCTGCAGCTCCTAAGGAGCAGGGACATGTCTCCTGCTCATGATCTCATGGCCAGCTCTCCCTCCTGGCACAGGCAGTGGGTAGGGAGGGTATCTCTACTCACTCACAGGACCATATGTCAGATGAGGGACAGGGTCAGCTCTCCCGCTCTCATGCCCTCCATGCCAGCTCATGCACACCCCTGCCAACAGAGCAGCTCTACCAAGCTGCCTAGGTGAGGTGCAGGGAGTACCCTTCTGAATGTTGTTGCCAGTGAGGGGCAGAACCAGCTCTCACACTCTCAGGTCTAAGTGGCCATCTCTCCAGCCTGCCACAGGTGGTGAGCAGTGAGGGGCAACAGGGAGTCATATCACCATTGCCCATGCCACCACATGGCTATCGAAGAGTGGGGTCATGATCACATTCTTGGGGCTGGCTCACCTGAGCCCTTGTTGACAGGGTCAGCTCTACTGTATAGCCCATATAAAGTGCAAAAGGGCCCACTTTTCCAAGTGCTGCCGTTGATGAGAGGCTGGGTCAGTTCTCCCATTTGCACCTTTCCCTCACCCACACCACCACAGGGCAGTTAAGGGGGACAGGACCATCTTTCCCACTCTAACACATTCAGTAGTAGCTCACTGGCACCCCTAACCAACCCACAAATGCCTAACCCTCCCTAAACCCCCATTATTCCTACCTCCCCCACCCACCGTGAACAAGGGAACCTCTATTGAACTGCCAATGTGAGGTTTAGGACCTGCTCTCCCTGGTGCAGCAGCACCAGAGTGACAGGACCAGTTCTCCCCAGGGTTGCTGCCACTGTGGTGGGGGTGTGGGTGTGGCAGAGTGGACAACACTATAGCGTTCTCTCTTCAGACTTTGATGGTAACAGGAGCCATGGACATCTACATAGACAGAAACTGCTGCAGGGCCACAGTACTAGTCTTAGGCCTTGGAAGCAACTGAGGTCAGACATCACCCAGGGTGACAAGCATGCCATCTACCTCAGCCCACACTTTGCCACCTGCCTTCACCACTTCAGATCTCCCTCTCTCCACAGGACATAAACTATGCTGTCTGCCTGCCTGCCTGTCCCTCTCTCTCCCATACCCCACCATATATTTGCTCACATAATAGTGCCTGACTGCCTGGAGCTACAAGAGACCAGGTAGGAAAATGTTTTCACCTCACTGCCATGGCAGGCCATCCTCTTAGTTGTGGGATCTTCTTCTTCTACTCAGTCTTAATGGTGCTGGGCAAGTATTTTGATTTTTATGGTTTTATGCACTGTGTGTGTGTGTGTGTGTGTGTGTGTGTGTGTGTGTCTGTGAGTATTTGTTTTTATAGTGCTTTTTCTTTCTTTTGTTTTTTCTTTTTCTTTTTCTTATTCTTTATTTTAATGGCTTGTTTGTTTTCTGAAGAAAGATACTAAGAAGTCACGGAGTTGGATGGGTGTGGGGGGGAAGTGCTGCTGGGAGAAGATAAGGGCATGGAAACAATAATAATGTATTTATGAAAAAATACTTTTCAACAACAGGAAAAGAATTCACATGTACAGGAACACCTAGAGGTCAGGTTCTGTTTCAACATCTCTCTGTATTTCTAAGTTCTGGAGTCTTGGGGTGTCATTTAGATACTTGTTTTCTCTTGGGATGATTTCAATACTTTTCTTCTCCCAATTTCAAATACACATTTATTTTGCCAACCATTTTTAATGAAACAATGGGAATAACAAGGATTCAAATGGTTAAATGTTCTCAAATATGTAGTTAAATAAATGTGAGTATAAAATTAAGCCGACTTTCACTTTTGTAGAACAATCCTGAATGGTCTTTTCAGAGTGAAGGTGTGAACTTTGAAACAAATTCTTGCTCCCACTATTGATGTCCTCTGTATCTAAAGAAGACATCAATTTATAGATTCTAGAATGTAGTATTTATCCAATAAAACACTGGCTTCTTTGTTATTTTCATTAATTTTTTCAGGTGTATTTTTTGTTAGTTTGTGTTGGTGTGTAGGTTATAAACACATGTGAGTACATGTGAAGGGTAAGTAGTATGTGTGCCCATTCACCTGTAATCCCAGCACTCGGGAGGCAGAGTCAAGTGTATCTCAGGGAGTTCCAGGCCAGCCTGGTCTCCAAAGAAAGTTCCAGGAAAGGCACTAAGCTACACAGAGAAACCCTGTCTCAAAAAATAAAAACAAAAACAAACAAACAAACAAACAAAAAGATACAGAACCAAAAGAAATCACTGGCTATGACCATCTTTTGCTTTCTACTTTATTTTCATAAAACCAATCTCAGATGGGCAGTGGTTGTGCATGCCTTTTATTCCAGCACTTGAGAGGCAGAGGCAGGCAGATCTCTGTGAGTTCAAGGCGAGCCTGTTCTACAAAGTGAGTTCCAGGATAGGCACAAAGATACACAGAGAAACCCTGTCTTGAAAAAACAAAACTAAAAAACAACATCAAAAAACCAACCTCCATTGAACCTTGAACTAACTGTTCATCAGATAAATCACAATGAATTTACACCAGTACTGAATAAAAATGTGCTTCCACCATGTTAGCAATTGCATAAAACTTTCTTGAAAGTAAATCTTAAATCATCATGTTGTCATATCAACTTCCTTTATTCAATGAAAGTGGAATATTGTAATGAGTAGCTGTTCCAGGTTCGCCCTGGAAGTAATACCCCCTTTTGAGGCTGCAGGTAACTGTCACACCTAGGAGGCGGGGGCAAGAATGGAGCCCTTAAGACCCGAGATCTGGATGTGCTGGCTCTCTTGATTCCTGGATCCTGGACTCTGGAAGTAAACGGAGTAGAGTTCTCCAGAGCACACTGCTAGACTGCACTTCACCCCTCCTGGACCCTGTAACCTATCCTTTTTCTTATAAGTTACCCCACAAAATAAACATCCCTCAAAGAGAAGGAAGAAAAAATGCTAAGCAAGAAAGCAAGTAAGGCACATTATAAAGAGGAGGGAGAGAGAGAGGAAGAAAGGAATGTGGGAGGGGGAGGAGAGGAAGAAAGAAGGAAAGAAGGAGCAGAAGGGAGGAAAGTCTCCACTCTCTAATAACTGCTATTTATTGGGCACTTGGGCAGTTACTACTTTTAAAGGCTATTTTTTGGGGCTTCTCGTATATCACTTTTACTAGATTCTGCATGCCTGGGTTTTGGTCATAAAATCAGCATTGTGAATAAGGTAGATGTATATAATGCCCTCAAGTGTAGATGTATCTGGCGTGTTAAATAAGAAACACAGAACAGATTGCAGAGTTAAAAACCACAAGGTCAGAGCAAGAGCGGAAAACCTTACCCTTCACTGCTTCTGCGGTTCTTCCTCTCTGCAAGAGACCTACTTCTCTGGGTCCTGTCTATTTAAAAACTTTCTGTTCTCCTCTCTCATTGGTTGTAAACCCAGCCACATGACCTCCTAGTCACTGCCTGTTTGTACAGACCTCCACGTCTTCTATGGTTGGTATTGAGATTAAAGGTGTGTGTCTGCCATGCTGACTGTGTCCTTGAACACACAGAGATCCGCCTAGCTCTGCCTCCCAAGTGCTGGGATTAAAGGCGTGCCCCACTACTGCTCAGCTTCTGCTCTGGCTTGCTCTGACCTCAAGGCAACTTTACTGACATACAAATAAAATCACATTTCAATACAAATAAAATATCACTATACTCAAGAACCCAGTTATGAAGTAAAAAACCTCAATGTTTTCATTAACCACACTATAGCTTGAGCAAAACTAAAACAAACAAATTTTAACATGCCTTTTCACAATCAAAAACCCATCTCTGAAAATGTAAAAATGTGTTTACGTCTTACCATGTGATATTTTGATGAAAAATTAGGAGACAGCCAGCTCTCCTTCCCTATTGTGGTAGTCCATTCCATGGTGACCAAAAGGCAATCTTTGTAGCCAACGCTTCTTTCCAGTCTAAGAGTTACACAGTGAAGATGGAGAATGCTAGTCATGTTCTTCCCATGTAGTCTTAGTCACATTTTAAGGATAATGGCAAAAAACAATGCCATAATACCTCCTTAATTACAACTGGAATTTGTCCAGGGTTCCCTGAGAGGTGATCTGCCTTTGAGACTTGCTCTTAGCTTCCCTTGGGTTTGAACAATTTTGAGTCCCATAAGTGGCTGAGAAACAATATTGTATACTTTTCTCTAGATGGGGTTTTTGTATTATATTTACACCAAAATTCATCTTGAAAAAGTTTGTTGAGATATTTTATTGATGATGATTTATGTACCATCATGTCAAGGAACAGAAGAGTTATATATTAGTTAGGATACTGTGTCGATGGGTAGAAGTTAAGTTAAATTCCTATATGCTCATCTAATGTAACAGATGAGTTTTGATATAAAGGTCTATCAACTAATCTATAAGAATGATATGAGGGCTGGAGAGATGGCTCAGAGGTTAAGAGCACTGGCTGTTCTTCCAGAAGTTTTGAGTTCCATTCCAAGCAACCACATGGTGGCTCACAACCATGTATAATGTGTACTGATGCCCTCTTCTGGCCTGAAGTACAGGCATACATGCAGGGAGAACACTGTAGACACAATAAATAAAACTTTTTTAAAAAACAGGGAATAATATGAACTCTTCTGGGGAGAAACTGGTATGGTCTGTATTAATATTAACATCTCAGTTTTCTCTATGAATCTTTTATTTCATTTTTATATTTTTTGATGATTTCAGAGATATGTACGATGTATCATAATAGCTACACATCACCATTTATTATCCCCTTCCCATCCTGGTAACTACCTTCTTTTCAAATAGTCCTTCTATATTCCCGTCTTTTACATTTGACCCAGTGACATTAGGGTTACTTTTATGAACATCAGTAGAGGATTATTATGTTCAATTTCCCTATGTCTACATAATTGAAAAAATGATACATCTATCTCGGGAGCTTGGGAGCTTTAACAGTCATTGGCTCCTCAGTGAGGAGTAGGGACTCATGAGTCCCTCCTCTATCCATGATACATTGTTGAATGGTCCAATCTTGTTTTGGTCTTGTGTAGGTATCCATGGGTTCTATATTTTAAAAATTGTAGTGGCTATATCTTATACAGAAGACAGAATTTCATAACACTATTTCCTAACACTCTATTTCTCACATTGCCTCTTCCCTTTCTTCCAAGATATTTCTCAGTTCTAGGAGCAGGTACTAGCGTTAGATAAGTTTTGGATAATCATACACTCTCTATTCTTGGCAGAGTTAGGTGTCTCTGTTTATCACAACAAAATGTGAAAGTGAGCTTCACTGACCAGTTGTAAGAGGTAATCTAGTGCATAGATATGAAGGCCTGCAATTGTGTTGTTTTAGCTAAACAACAGCTGTTTATTCTTTCCTACAGTCTGTGACATTCTACTTCATAGGCTTGAACTGGAATAAGGTACTAAGTATGTGTTTGTCTCCTGTGGAGCAGGTCTCAAATTGTATTTGGATGTGTTTATTAATCTTCAAACATTCATGTCATCAGTGCAATAGTGGGTATGTATATCTCACCTGATAGGCCAGTATTCAAACATGCAGGATCCACAGCTCCTAAGGAATTTGATCGGATTTTTGTTTGTTTTACTTTGTTTTGTGCATATACATAGTTTAATACTTTCTGCTAATACTTTATATCCTAGCAAGCAGAAAATAATACCTTGAGAAATTCTTAAGTGTGAGCTCCTGTGAAGTTAAATCAAGATGCATACTTCCCACATTAAGGGCATAGACTACTGTTCAAAAAGGGAACACTGAGGTTACAACAAAGAACCATAGAACTAGAGCAATTACAAAACCTACAGAGCAAATCACTGATCCTGCTGATACATGCCGCTATTATCTTGACTTGTATTGAAAGCATAGAGATTAAGGGATTTGGTAGCTGAGCTACTCCAACTCTGCTGACCATCACAGAGGCAACTCGCTCAGGAATCATCTCTACCCCAAGCTTGAAAATTGTTCTGCATGTATCACATGGCTTGGAATCCCAGTACACTGTTATCTCCACTGCCATTAAAGTTTCACCTTCACAACTGTAAGTAATGGTTTGGGGGTGCTCCAATCCAACTACTGTGCCCACAGCTAGGATTCAGACTTTATCAGAAAATTGGGGACAAGACTCTGTGAACCCCCAAATCTTATATCATTCATAACTACAAATAAAGTACCAGAAGTACAATAGTGCTGACATTACCTGACACTTCCAGATGTGGTCTGAAACCCTTGCTTGGCTCACAACTCTATGAGTGTGTCATGAAAAAGAGGAAGAACTTACTTGGGAATTCTTTCCAGGAGTGGCACACTCCTTCAGGTATATGCTGAGATCTTTCTTCTTGCTAATAAGTTCACTTTTCCCTGTGTTGGAGCCTTTCATGGATAATGGCTTAGGTTTGTCATTATCACAGGATGCTTCTCATTAGTAAGTATCACTTCTTTTTTAAGCACACAGCTTGCTGTGAAATTTAACTAGACAGAGCTCTTTTCTTACTTGACATATTATACTTAAAAAAAAAAAACAACATTGCCCTAATTTTCTGCTCTCTTTCACTGAAGACTATGTTATGTGCAATAAAATATAACAAACATTCACTTGACCTGAAATTTCTTCTACCAAGCAAATTATTTCATTATCTTTAAACTCAGCTGCACTCAATACAGAACATGGACAGAATGAAATCAAGATTTTTGATAAATGTATCACAGAAAAGATAAATTTTCAGTTTCATGAGGTAGTCTTTATTTCCCTTGTTTAACTTATTAGACAGTCCTCTACAATCTTCATTTCTTTCAGTAGCTGGTTTTCTAAACTTCTAAAATAATTACCTGCCAAAAAAATAATTTTACCTTCAGCATACTTTGCTAACACATTGTATCAAATTCTTCCCAGCTGCTGCCATGTTTATCAAAGCAACAAATCTTGCCTCCTGTACTACTTATCCATATCACTTGCTTTTCTTCTTCCTGATACCATGATAACAGACCCTTAAAGTCGAAATGCTTTATTGTGGACCAGAGTTTGGGAATATAATCCATCACAATGGGATGCTATAACTAACACTGTAGTTAGAATTGAGTCACAAAATGCTGGGGTGTGTTATACAATTTGAGGCTCCTGAAAGAACAAAGAGTGTCTTAGATGCTGAACCATCTCTCCAACCCAAGAAGTTTGCATTTACAATAGTAAAAATTATTGGAATCTTGTAAAGTTTAAAACAGACAATAAAAATTACATGGAATCATAATTATGGATTTATAAGATTCTGGCTATTACAAACAAAGCTGATATAAACATAGCTGAGCAAATGCTCTTGTGGTATGGTTGAGCATTCCTTGGGTATATGCCCAAGAGTGCTATAGCTGGGTCTTGGGGGAGATGGATTCCCAATTTTCTAAGGAAGCGCCATATTGATTTCCAAAGTGTCTGTACAAGCTTGCATTCCCAGTAGCAGTGGAGGAGAGTTCCCTTTGCTCCACATCCTCTCCAGCATAACCTGTTTTCTGTGCTTTTAATCTTAGCCATTCTGACAGGTATAAGGTGGTATCTCAGAGTCATTTTGATTAGCATTTCCCGGATAATTAGGGATGTTGAGCAATTCCTTAAATGTCTTTCAGCCATTTGAAATTCCTCTGTGGAGAATTCTCTGTTTAGTTCTATAGACCATTTCTTAATTGGACTGTTGGGCATTTTGATGTCTAATTTCTTGAGTTATTTATATATTCTGGATATCAGCCCTCTGTCAGATGTGGGGCTAGTGAAGACCTTTTCCCATTATGTAGGCTGTCGCTTTGTCTTGTTGACTATGTCCTTTGCTCTACAAAAGCTTCTCAGTTTCAACAAGTCCCATTGATTGATTGTTTCTCTCAGTGTCTGTGCTACTGGTGTTATATTTAGAAAGTAATCTCCAGTGCCAATGCATTCAAAACTACTTCCTAATGTCTCTACTATCAGGTTCAGAGTAGCTGGATTTATGTTGAGGTCTTTGATCCACTTGGATTTAAGTTTTGTGCACGGGGACAGATATGGATTTATTTGCAGCCTTCTACACATTGACATCCATTTATGCCAGCACCATTTGTTGAAGATGCTTTCTTTTTTCCATTGTACATTTTTGGCTTCTTTGTCAAAAATTATATATTCACAGGTGTGCAGGTTAATATCAGGGTCTTCAATTCGATTCCATTGGTCCACATGTTGGTTTTTATGCCAGTACCAAGCTGTTTTTATTATAGTAGCTCTATAGTAGAGCTTGAGGTTGGGGATTGTGATGCCTCCAGACATTGTTTTATTGTACAGGATTCTTTTGGCTATCCTGGGTTTTTGTTTTTCCATATGAAGTTGAGTATTATTCTTTCCAGATCTGTGAAGAATAGCCAGAACCTGGAAACAACCTAGATGCCCTTCAACTGAAGAGTGGATAAAGAAAATATGGTACATATACACAATGGAGTACTACTCAGCAGAGAAAAACAATGACATCATGAGGTTTGCAGGCAAATGGATGGATCTAGAAAAAATCATCCTAAGTGAGGTAACCCAGACTCAGAAGGACAAACATGGTATGTACTCACTCATAGGAGGATACTAGATGTAAATCAAAGATGACTAGACTGCTACACAACTTCAGGGAGGCTACCTAGAAAACGGGACCCTAGGAAAGACCCAAGGATCACTCAATGACAGAGAAATGGATGAGATCTACATGAACAACCTGGACAACAGTGGGAGTAATGAAGAGCAAGATTTGAGGGAAAGAAGGCTTAGGGGAGCAGGAGATCCCAGCTGGATCAAGAACAGAAAGGGAGAATGAGGAATAACAGACCATGATAAACGAAGACCACATGAGAACAGGAATAGGCAGAGTGCTCGAGAGGTCCCCAGAAATCCACAATGATACATCCTCTGTAGTCTGCTGGCAATGGTCGAGAGAAAGCCTGATCTGACCTAGTCTGGTGATCAGATGGCCAAACACCCTAACAGTCGTCTTGGAACTCTCATCCAATAACTGATAGAAGTGGATGCAGAGATCCTCAGCCAGGCCCCAGGTGGAGCTCCAGGTGTCCAACTGTTGAGAAAGAGGAGGGTCTGCAAGAGCGTGCCCCAGGTGGAGCTCCAGGTGTCCAACTGTCGAGAAAGAGGAGGGTCTGCAAGAGCGTGCCCCAGGTGGAGCTCCAGGTGTCCAACTGTCGAGAAAGAGGAGGGTCTGCAAGAGCATGATTTGTTGAATCCAAGATTGCAAAAAGCACAGGGACAAATAGCCAAACTAATGGAAGCACATGAATTATGAACCAAAGGCTGTGGAGCCCCCAGCTGGATCAGGCCCTCTGGATAAGTGAGACAATTGAATAGCTTGATCTGTTTCAGGGGCACCCAGTCTGTGGCACCAGGGTTTGTCCTTAGTGCATGAGGTGGCTGTTTGAAACCTTGGGCTTACACAGGGACACTTTGCTCAGTCTGGAAGGAGGTGACAGGACCTGTCTGTACTGAATCCACCAGGTTTAAATGAATTGAATCCCCAGGTGTGCCTTGATCCTGGAGGACAGGAGAATGGAGGGGAGCGGCTGGCGGGAAGGTAGGGGTGGCTGCGGGAGTGGGGATTACAGGGGAACCCATGGCTGATGTATAAAATTTAAAACACATAATAATAAAGAAAAAATAAATAAAATAAAAGATTCTGAGAGGTGAAGATGGCTCCATCCCTTGTAAAATGTATCCAGTATCCTATAATTTTCCAGTAATATAAAATTCCATTTTAATACATTAAATTTGAAATTTTAATAATGTCTTGGTTTAGCTAATATTCCTAGGATAAAAATAAATGGCCACATTGAAATTGGGAAAGTAGTAATTTATATGCCTTCTACTTTCACATTATCTTCCATCACAGAGGGAAGTTGGGCTAAGAACTCAAGCAACCTGGAGGTTGAAATTCAAGGAACCTGGAGGCAGGAAGTGAAACAAAAACCATGGAGGAACATTGCTTATAGGCTTGACACCTGAACTGCTTGATTTGATTTCTTATACACCCAAGGACCACTTGCCTAAGAGTGGTACTATTTTGGTTGGTGGACCCTTCTATAACTATTATCAATTTAGTAAATATTCATAGGCCTGCCTTCAGGACAATATGGTAGAGATATTTTCTAAATTAATGTTCTATCTGGTCAGATGACTTTATCTTGTGTCCAGGTGGGAAAAAAAATCTAACCAAATAAGTTCTAAAGATGAACAACTGAATTTCACTGTAAATATCTTTCACTTCTTTGGTAAAATTTCTTCCCAGATATATTTTGAGGCTATTTGAATCATTTTCATTCCAGGATTTCTTTCTTTATATGTTTGTTGTTTACGTTCAGGAAAGTTACTCACTTTTGTGTGTCTACTTTTCATCCTGATACTCTCATAAAGGTTTTTATCAGGTACACAAATTTTCAGGTTTGTGTGTGTGTGTGTGTGTGTGTGTGTGTAGAATAATATCATCTGAAAATAAGAATACTTGAGTTATTTCCTATTTATTTTACAAATCCAGTCAGATGTGTTCTATTTACATTGTTCAGAAACTGTTTTTGACACAAATTGTTCTGGTACAATTTTCTGAAAATATCTCTTGTTCACAAAGAGACTAAAGTTTTGACATATCTGAAAGAAAGATAATGATATTCTTTGAGATCATCTGACTATGGACTTGACCTTCTATCCTAGGCTGTACTCAGCCTATTTAACTTGCCTCTAAGACAACAATGTAAATACTATGTACTTTTCCAATCTAATAAGCTTTTCAAACTAAGATAAATTCATAGATTTACTATTATATTTATGTACATTCCGATGCTCCTAATACAGTATAATGTATGTCTGTGTTGTGATAATCATTTCCTAAAAGTAGCCAAAAGTTGAAAACAGACTAAAAGAAAAAAATTCCCACAAATACTGGAAACGTGTATTCAGATAGGCTGATAACATATGTTTGCAGTTTAGGTTACCCTTCTCTATCAGCTGGAGTCAATAAGTAAGTTCTTTCCTTGAAAAATCCTTATCAAGAGTCTCATCACTTTTCCATACCATGTTATCTGTGTTTTTCAATGACCATAGAGTTAGCCCCTTTCTGGATCACAGGAACAGACACAGCACAGCAGAGCCTGGCACAGACATGGAACAAAAACATGCACAACACATTGGACAGAACTAACGCCAGGCAGACCAGACACACACAACAGACAACAGACACACCACTCACCACAAACTACAGACAGGCACAAAAATAGGGAACAACATAGGAATTCTATTGCAGGCTTGCTCTGCCTCAAACTAATCCAAGAGAAAGTCTATGTCTGTTCCTTAATGTGACATCTACACATTTTGAAACTTCCTCTGTAGTTCCTTTAATCATTAACTGATGCACCAAATCTTAGTTCTGTATTTTTTTTTCCTAATAGGAAGTCTTATGTGTCTTTTGTAGTATCATGCATATTATCTCTTGGAGTTAAAATCATTG
Organism: Onychomys torridus; assembly: GCF_903995425.1. Classification (NCBI taxonomy): domain Eukaryota; kingdom Metazoa; phylum Chordata; class Mammalia; order Rodentia; family Cricetidae; genus Onychomys; species Onychomys torridus. The sequence continues at coordinate 64,723,104 of NC_050446.1, forward strand.
AGAAACAAATACTATTAATATTTACCATTTTTTACCATAAAATTCATTTAATTGTTAGTGTTTCTGATTCTGAGCAGAAGGTGTTTAACAGTAATTTAATTTTCTGCAAATTCCTTTGGGCAATATGACTGTAAGAAAACATCACCATGAAGTGACATAAAATGTCTAAGTTTTAATGATATTGATCAATAATTTTATTTTTTATTTTTTATAATTTAAATTTTACATATCGGCCATGGGTTCCCCTGACCTCCCCCCTCCTGTCCCTGCCCCTGCCTTCCCCCCAGCCCCTCCCTTCCATTCCCATCTCTTCTAGGGCAAAGACTCCCCTGGGGATTCAGCCCAACCTGGTAGATTCAGTCCAGGCAGATCCAGTCCTCTCCTCCCAGGCTGAGCAAAATGTCCCTTCATAAGCTCCAGGTTCCAAACAGCCAGATCATGCACAAAGGACAGGTCTGGGTCCCACTGTCTGGATGCCTCCCAAACAGTTCAAGGTATTCATTTGTCTCACTTATCCAGAAGGCCTGATCCAGTTGGGGGCTCCACAGTTTTGGTTCATAATTTTAAAAATGTAATTATCAGTTGTGCACACAAAGATTAGAATATTAAAATCACATAATAAATTGACATTTTGGAAACTAATTTTAAGTCTGTTTGCTTTAGCTTCTATTCACTCTGTCTAAGAGTGGGGACATGTGCTCAATATGTCATTGTCTTGGCAATGGTGCAGCTAGGGAAGTAATGACCCACAAGCACTTTTTGTTGTATTAGAATAGGAGGTCTGTGTGGGTATTTATCTAATCAAGTCCCAGAGCTCATTGGGATAGGATAGTCTCATCATTCAAGAGGAATTATAGCTGGTCTCAAGTTTTTTATCAGTCAAGACATTGAAGGAGTAACTCATGTTTCCTTCCAGACATGAATGGATCCACCTTAAAATATAGGGACACTTGGAGGTCAAGTTCTGGATCCCCCCCCCCCCTCTCTCCCTCTCTCTCTCTTCTAGCTTATGAAGTCTCACTATGTCACTTAGAAACCTGTTTTCTCTTGGAATAACTTTATTATTTTTCTTCCCCAAATACACACTTATTTGTCAGTCAAGTTTTTAAATGAAGCGTAGTATTAATAGAAAGCATTCGAATATTTAAGACATTTTGAATATGCAATTAATAAATGAGAGGATAAAATTGAAATGCTTTTATTTTTATATAACAATGCCACATTACCAATGTAGAGTGAAAGTGTGAAGCTAGACACTTATTCACATTCCCACTATTGATGTCTTCTGTATCAAATGATGTTCTTTATTTACCAAAAATGAATGCTTTATTTGCCCAATAAAAAACTAACTTCATTACTTGTTACATTTAACAATATATTTTTGTTTGCTTATATTGGTGTGTGTGTGTGTGTGTGTGTGTGTGTGTTACACATGGTAGTGTACATAAAGAGTGAATGGTTTTTGCATCTGTGAACATTCATGCAGAGCCAAAATAAGGGGCTAACTATGAGTATTTATCGCATTCTGACTAATTTTTTATGACAAATCTCCACTGAAACTTGAGCTCACTGTTTCTCAAATATATCTGCCATGAAGCAAAGACCTGGGATCTATAAATCTATCATTTACCATACTAGAATTACTTGTGCTTAGGTGCTTAGATTCTCACATTTAGTTCTGGAAAATAAAACTCTTGTCCTCATGTTGACAAAACAAGTGTTCTTCCCATTGATTTGTCTCCCCATCTGTGGAAAAGCAATATTAAAACCTAACAATAATCACTTTCAATCTCTTCCACATTTTTCTGATGGCATTTATCATTTCCTTATTCCTAAATGTGTAAACCATAGGATTGAGCAATGGTGTCAGGACATTGACAAATATAAGCGTGTTCTTCTCAAAGGAGAATGCCGATGTATCCCGTGCATATATTAATATGCATGGAACAAGGAACAAAACTACAACAGTAACATGGGCTCCACAAGTAGAAAGAGCTTTCCGGCGACCTTCAGAACTGTGGGCTCTCAGAGAGAACAAGATGACAACGTAAGAGACAAGCAATAAGGAGAAGATGATGATGCAGATAGCCCCACTACTGGCAAACACCAAAAGGACAAATATATGAGTGTCAGTGCAGGCAAGCTTCAGCAATGGGAACAAGTCACACATGTAATGATCAATGACATTGGGTCCACATAAAGGCAGCTGCAATATGAAGATAATTTGCACGATAGAATGCAAGAAGCCCCCTGCCCAGCATATTGCCACCAAAATACTACAGAGCCTCCGGGTAAGGATGGAAGAGTAGTGCAAGGGCTTGCAAATGGCCACATAGCGGTCATAGACCATGGCTGCTAGGACAACCATTTCTGACCCCGAGAAGAAATGAACTGAAAACAATTGTGTCATGCAACATTCAAAAGAGATGATCTTCTTCTCACTTAAGAAGTCTATAAGCATCTTGGGTGTGACAGTAGAAGAAACACATGCATCCAGGAAGGACAGAAATGCCAAAAAGAAGTACATGGGGGAACCCAGCAGTGCAGGGCTGTAGAGGATGGTGACCACAATTATCATGTTGCCCCCTACAGTTGCAAGGTAAACCAACAGAAAAATAACAAAGAGTATTTTCTCAACTTTTGGGTTCTGAGAAAGGCCCAAGATTATGAACTCAGTGACAAAACTCTGGTTTTGCATGATTCTCAAGAAGATAGCAAAAATAAACTTTCTTCACACAAATCACCAATTGTTAAAAATGTTTCTCATATGCTTATATTTCCCTCAACAAGATAGTATATCCTTATGCAAATTATCTTGATTAATTCTATTACTATTGAAAATAAAATATTAGAAAAATGAAGGATATAGTTATATCACATAATTTGATGAAAATCTAAATTATATATTTATATAACTTTAAAGAATCCACATTTTAAATTTCAGTTATGAACACATTCATTTGTGTGAGATGAGAAGTCTAGTGTAACTGTATTATCAGCTCTTGAAGTGAATATTAAAAGACATTTTATAACATTTATAAACTAGATATGAATAAAAGGCCATGGCTGAGAGTCCACTTGTCAGAGAACTGCCCTATACAATAAAAGAATAAGAGGCAACTGTACATTTAGGTGCACACAAATTCCTGGCTACCTTTTACATTTGTTTCAAATTAAGAAATACATTGTTACCTCAAATAAATTATTCTTCACAAAAGAAATTCTGTACGAAGTATCTAGCAATATAAATGATAGATCTATACAGAAAGCATTAATTTTCCACTTTTATTTCACTTTAAATTGTGACCAAACATCATAAAAATAATTCTTTTCATCAAATCTAAATGAATACCAAAAGAAATTTCTCCTGTTCTGGTCTCAATCTCCTGGACAACAGTATACGACACTGTTACTATTTCATTTGTCTGACATTCTAATGTAAACATAATACCAAAAAAAAACAAAGAATGGTTAAATTATTTGTTCTAAGACTAGGAGGTCTCCATGGAGTCAACTGGATGAGAGGGAGATTGTTCATCTTAGTTGTAGCAGCACTGACAGATGTTCTCTCTGTTCTCCTTCTCTGAATTACCACAAAAGCATCTTCTTATTTTTTTCCTGTGTGAGTGATGAAGGTTCAGAAAGTGATGGTCCAAAACCACATATATAAAAATTGGTGATCACACAAGTGAAATAGAGAAATTATGCATTGAATTAATTTTCGTCTTGAGACACAATTATTTGTTACTTACTCATGCAGTGTTAAGTTGTTTAAGCAACTATTATTTGATAAGACAAATGGCTCAAAATATGTATGAGCTCATTATAAAGCATATTCATAAACTGCCTAACTGCTCATCTCCAAGTCACTGTAAATAAGGCAAAATGAATGTGTGAAAATGTTTCTCATGGTCACGTGACCTAAAAGTTCTAGATGTAATCATATTGAAAACATATCTGCTTTGTCCATAGTAAGCTCCTCTATAGAAATTAAGGGAATGTTCCATATTTACAATTCATTTGCTCTCCTACTCACACCTTCAAAGGCCATTGTTTTCCTCTCCTATCTATACAATTGAATGCCACTGGTAATAATATTATAGTCTATGAGCATTGCCTGGTTTATACATGCATATATCGAAATATACATGTGGACATTATACATTTTTGGTTAAAATTTTCTGAGTAAAAATAATGCAGTTCTATTGAAATGGAAGATTGTGGTAATTTTAAAGACAATAATTAAAATAGAACAGAAAATATTTACTTGTGGTATCTACACAACTCATTTAAGATGGAGAAGTTGAGTGGGTGCCTACTTAGAGCTTTCATCACTATGTTTCTGCAGAGAATTAAACTGAACAGAGAAGATAATTCTATATTTCCGTCTTATCTGTGGATAGTAAAAGGTGAGAACTTCTTTTTATCATATTTATACACAAGGTAAATTATTTAATTTCATGAGTTACGGTAAAAAGGTTTCAATGCAAAGAATATCCTAATATTTTTTATATTTAAAATATCTGATATGATAGTGTAGTGTTGTTATGTTTTATGATCATATTTTAAAGGAGTCAGAAGATACTGAATTAAGCACCAGAGGTAGCCTTAATCTAAACTGAAACCTGCAACATAAAAGGGATAATGGAAAGATGCAAGCTTTAGCTGACCTAAAAGCCTTTGCCCTAAGTATAAATTGTCATTATACCAGAACTTGCTTGTCAAGCTGCAAGGTGGAGTGGCAATCAGTAGTCATAATCAACTCTCTAATGGCTGTGAATCACAATCAACATGGCACAATATCCCTGAAGGAGTAATAAGGCATTCCTATTTCAATATCAACCAGCATCTTTCTAAGTAACTTAAGGACTAAAATCAATAGCTGGAAAATTTCACTCCTTAGCCAACTACTGAAGGCTAAAGGATATTAGAGGAAAATCTATTACCACTTCTTTACTATACCAGCCCAATTCCTAACTGAATTCTAAAACATTTCCTTAAACATGTGGATGAGTGTCTATCTCATCTCTCATCAAAGAAGTTTCTTTTTGCAGCTAATGGAGACCTTTACAGAAAATTGATTAAATATACAGATAGACTAATCACGAGGAACCCAGTTTCAACAGATAGATTGACTACACAGTTCCAACAACTAATGTTCAGTGAACATTTCTGGAAGGGTACAATAAAGTAGTATACTGTAAGAACTGTAGTACAAGAAAATCTACTGTGAGACTGTGCTTACTAGAAAGGACAGAGAAGCTGTAACTATGACATCTCAGATATATGTCTGTCTAAACAAGGCCTGAATAATAAGGAGGACACCAATACACATGCAAATGTGGAAGGAGAAATCCCATGGGCCCCACCTCCAGACAAAGAACCACAGGCAAATAATAACTGCTGAGAGAGGGAGAATGAGTCTTTCCCAGTGATGAGTTCCCAGGCTAGGTATCCAATAATGAGTATTCAGTCCCAACATCATTTAAATACCTGCAATAATAAACAGACTGAGCAGGCTGTGTTTTTAAATTTTTGTATTTATATGTTATATAACAATAAGATTTTAAAGGGCCATCAATTTGAGAGATTAAGAGGAAGAAGACATGAAAACCATTGTTGGGAGGGGACATGGGAGCGGCTGAGGGAAAACAGGCTAAGGGGGAGTTATTTAACTATGTTTAACTTTGAGGTGAGAGGCAAATACAATTTAAAAAGGATAGTTGCTGAAAATATCCAACTATAAATACAATTTGTTGTTTAGATGAAGCAATCATTCTCATTTTTTTTTGGTACATCATCTACAACAGAATACTCCATAAAGTGATGCAGCAGACTCAAGTGAATCTATGCAAGACCACCTGGGCCTTCTGTTCTATGCTATTTGTGTTCAGCTAACATTAAACTAAATAAAATGATGAGTAGAAATTAACAAGTTATTACTTTCTATTGTGGGAACATCAAGGATATGTCACAATACATTGTGCGAGATTCTCAATTTAATAGAAAATTCATTAAAACATGGGTAACAAAACAGCTTGATGTGTAATACTCATGGGCCATTTACTGATCTACCACAGCACTGGGATTTTCTCCATAAAAGACAGATAGACTTTAATCTAGTGGTAAAGGGAAACACAGATGCAGCCCAAGCTGGACACAAACTCACCATGTCATTGAATTCCTGATCTTCCTGACTCCACCTTCAAGTTCTATGATTATAAGCATGTGTGATCACAAACGGCAAAATCCATAAATTTTATTAACATATTCTGTAAACTCTGTGTCAAAAAGAACATGAACATTGATGTCAACTTTCTTTAAAATGGGCTTTTTGCCAAAAATGAGATGAAACATAAAATTAATCAAAAGAAAACATCTCATAAAAATCACACTTTAAAATGTATTACAGTAACTTTATCATTGCTTTTTTAATGCAGTAATTTTATTACACAAATCAGATATAATTACAGAGCCTTAAGTGCATTTTTATTTTTGAAACAGGATTCCTCCCAATACTTTTATTCTAAATATAAGTTAGTAGAGGAACAATCGCCAAGGAATGTGATGCGGTGTATAAAATATTGAAAAATGACAAAAATGAAAACTTCCATAAGAACTATGATATATAATTGAGACTATTACAAATTACTATATGATAGTATAAAAAAACACAAAGATATGACATAAAACAGGAGGCATTTAAAAACTTTATTAAGTGAGAATGAAAATATAAGAAGAACATTAATAATTCATTCACTAACATAAACTTGTACTATTTTCTATAAGAGATATTAAAGTGTTAAAGTTTATTAGTAAGAAATATGTTCTTATGATTATTAAAAAACTGAAAATTAAAAACCAAGATGACACCCTCAAGAGCTAATTTCCTAAAATAAAATTCTGATTTTTACTCTATCCATCTGATTACCAAAGGTTGGAGTAATGAGTTAATTTTATAGGCTTCTTATGTGGACTATTTAATTATATCATAATCTTTCCATTAACAACCATACATTGGACTTGACTCTATCCCAATTCTTTGCTCTTTGACTTCAAATCCAAATTCTCACTTAGGAACAACATGCTTTCTCTTTACTTATCCTAAAATATCCCATGATCTTTTCCACAGCAGCCGTGCACTTGAAAATCCTAGAGGGCTATCTTACCTTATTCAGGAGCACAAAGTAGAAACTGTAGTCACTGAGCCTTCTCCTAAGCAGGGACCTAGAAATGTGTGCCTCCCTGGTCCACCATCCACAAAGCCCACTACTTCCTTCCCACTCATTCAAGCAGCACAAGTAATTGTAGTGCCAATATGCCCTCATAACAAAATGTCTTCATTAACTGTGAGATACAAGTAACATTCAAAATGTTCAGAGAGATGAATAGAGGTTTGCCACTATAAATATTAGCTCTATAATATATTTAATATAAATTGCTACTGTTCTTACAAATGATGCTGATTCATTGAAGTTTTATATGAAAGTATCTGACATATTAAATTCCATAAGTCCAATATATTTTTAAAATAAAGTTAATATCTACCAATAAAAGCTTCATTCTTTGTGTTTGTAGCTAACCAGGTTTATATCCTTGACTTTCTGGAAAATACATTCCCTTCAGACTACTAATCTTTTCTCTGTCCACAGTGTTACTCTTGATTTCCCTACGTATCTCAACTTCACTTCCCCTATTATCTCTGCAATGCAGGCAAAGGAGATATATTCTCTTTCTTTTCATGGTCTCCCTGAGGGATTTCTGAAGCCCCTTTTATGTCTTAATGATTCTGCTCATTTTAAGAGAAAAAAATGAGACAAAATTCTCACTCCAAGGGAGTCAGAGTTTCTTTTCCTAAGAGTTCAGTGAAGAATTCTAAGGCTTTGAGGAATGAAAGTGGATATGATTAAATCTGAAGACTTCATTTTGTGAATAAGGCAAACTTTGTTACCTTCTATTCCTCCTGTGTATTATGTGTTTCTGTGTATTTGTGGAACTAGAACTTTTTATATTTTACTTCCACAGCTTTTTAAAGATACAGTAATGCTTCATATATGATTTTCTTATTTCAGCATCTTTAATAATACCTCAAAGCATCCTACCTTTCCATGCAAGCTTCTCAATGGAGATTTACTAGTATATAAATGAACGTATGATTAGACAATCAAAATATTGTTATCTAGATAAAAAATAAATTAGTGCTGCAGTTCTAAATTGTTTGATTTTAATGTGAGGATGAACATTTGAAAATATGTTAAATTTCAATAAACTTTGAAGAAACTGAAAGCTAAAGATAAATTAATGGGAAGACATTTCAAGGAGGGAGGGATGGATGGAAAGAGTTTGTACTTCACAGTTATTTGAGCACTGTGAGCACTTAAACAATTTTCTTCATGGAACATTTTATTCACTTAATAAAAAACAATTTTGGTAGTAAAATTTTTGCTAAGATAAATAATATGAGCACCAGGATTTATAGATCTTTCACAAGAACAGATATCTGTAGAGTAAAGGGGGCCTAATTTTGCTAAACACAGTAGGTTGCACATAATACCAAATGTTGAGTCACTTTATCACAAACTAAAGCTTTTCCATGAAGGTGCATTGTATGCTTACTTTGCCTTTATAGTTGTGACTTCTGTGACAGAAGGAGAGCAGCTCTGGCAGTGAGGGTGGAGGATGTTACCTCTTGTTCTGGGATGGTGATTTCCTCATGGTTGCTGAACAAAACATAAATTAAGAATCCAAAAATTCCTCTCTCACTCTATCTGACATTTAAAGAGGTTTCCTTGAGACGTCTTGAGTCTGTGAGACTAATTTTTAGTTCTCTCAGGATTTGAAAATTTTCTGGCCCCATGAGATTCAATGACACAATTTTGTGAAACTTTCCACTTGGTTCAACAATTACAATGTTGCTGTGTCCACCTAAAGCTATACGGTGTATTTTTGTAATTTGGAGGGGGTTTAATTTCTTAATAACTTCATATACTATAATTTTCAGAAAAGGTAGATTGTTCTATACTGTATGGAATACAGTGCTTCTGTGCTTAAACTAGGCAAAAAGACTTGTGTCAGAAGAAATTGATCTTTAGGGAAAATATCCATTGTTTTGTTAAAACCCACCAAAGACTTTTCAGCAAAGTATAACTTTTTTATAATTTTATGTTCATAAAATATAACTATTTGTGTATAAATATTTGTGAACTATAAAATAATATAAACGTTTTTACCTCAAAGTTGTGCTTTATTGCTACTTATTTTTCACAATTTCATACACTTCACCAATGAAATATGATCACATTGGCCACCAATAACTTTTCCTTCTCCACTTCCCTTTAATGGCATCCTTTTCCCATTATCATTTTTCCCCTGACAGTCATATGTTTCTATAGACCATTGAATGTCATGAGGGAAGCTTGTGTGAGCATGATTGGTGCTTATTTCTGGGACTGTGGGGCCACTTGCCCAAGGCTACATAGGTGAAACAAATACTGAACTACTACAATTGGCATATAAATTTAACTATCAATAACTTCTCAAGGATGATTAGGGCTTCCTGAGATCATCCCAAATTAGAGATGGGATGTCTTAATCTTACACCAGGCATGTGTTGGTGTCCACAGTGAATGTTTGTTCATGGTTGCAATGTCTGTGCTACCTCTATCAAACAACCTAATATAGCATACCTATACATGCTCCAAGTATATTACAGTTAAACACTAGAAAATGTTTCCATTAAACCCAGAGGTATTAAGGTGGAAGCACATGGGGAGAGTGATGGGAGATAGCCCACAAAGTGTTGGAGAAAGTAAAGGGAAGGGGGAAATAGTGTAATTCTATTTTTAAGACATTTTCATGGAACACAAACAACAGTAACAATAAAAAAAAGGAAAAAAAAAGAGAAGGGGAGAGATATGAAAAACTACCTTAAGTTTTTAGACTAGTACAGAGTTCCATATCCTTTAGATTACAAAATGTTCCCAAACTCTACATGCCTCATGTTTATCATCTGTAAATGGTTACAATAGCAAGGAGTGTCATCATAGGTTAATGGGTATTGCTGTTGTTTCACAAAGCCTTCCTACAGAGAACAGTAAGTGCAGTAGGAAGTTCCCATGGAGTACAAAGACCTATTCATCTAAACATTAGGTAAATCTTAGCTTCATCTTTCATATTCCAATTAAGATATTGTCTAACATTAAACAAAAGTGCCATTATATTTCCAATAAAGCAATTTCTAAAATTTGTTTTAAAACATTCACTGAAGTGTATAGCAGGATAATGTTTTATTTATCACAATATTATTTCAAATTAATTAGAAGATGACTGACTGAACACAAGACCCATTCTGATTGAATGTTTCAACAGTAAAAAGGTAATAGTTGCAAGTTAATTTAAATATAAATAATGTATGTTATTTAGATTATGCAAGCATATGACAGTTTTCTTTACTATCTTGACTACTGAATACAGCATAAAGCAGTATAGCAGAATCAAGTGAATCAATGTAAGTGAGATGATGGAACCCTCTGTTCTATCTTATTAGTATTCATCTGAAATTAGATCAAACTCAAGAGTGCTAAGAATGAGAGAGCAAGTGATCATCCCTACATGGAACAATTATGTTTCCCCTAAACCATTACCAATGCTAAGAGAAGAATCTGGAAGAGGAGGAGAAAATGTAATAGTCAGGAAATAGGAAGGAGTGCTCTGAAATGTATTCTGGACATTATGTAGCTATTATCCTCATGAACTCACAGTAACTATAGTTCCTGCAAAAGATAAACAAAGACAGAATCCTAGAATAAATGTAGATCATTTCTGGGCCCCCATCCTATTGAAGAGGTATTTACTCTTGAAGTTTCTGGGGAATGAAAAAAAAAATTCTTTACTGAGGATCTGGCCACTAGTAGATTAGTAGTAGTTGATGCTCCCATTGCTGGCATGATATGCATGTACCTATGGATAGCATGTGCATATGAATTTAGCTGATTATCAAAAAGGAAGAGATTTGCAATGTGCTGAAGGACATATGACAATTGATATTAGAGGAATTTGAAGAGAGAATAAAAGTAGAAAAGTTTATGTTTAAATGTGTACATGTGTGAAATTTTGAATATTCATAAAGACAAATAATATGTTAAAATTAGGCCAAATACTATGGTTTAAGAGAAAAGAATTATTCATTTTCTTTTCTCAACTGGCAAAAAACAGCTTTGTGTGTTATACATTTGTCATAGAAACAAACTAAACACCTAAACAAACTAAACAAACTAAAAGACTGTTCAAGTGTATTTTGCACTTTCATTATATTGTCTTTATGGTATCAGGGCTGCTGTTGAGGACATTGATCCATCTGGATTTAAGTTTTGTGAAGAACTAGATGAAGAGTCCTAGATTCGTTTTTTATTCTGCACATGGCTATTCTATTGTGCCAACACCATTTGTTGAAGGTATATAGTTTTTCCAATTGTTGGTGTATGACAAAAATTCAGTTTATTGTAATGTAGATATTCAAATCTATCCCACTGATCAACATATCTGTTTTCATGACAGTATTATTATTTTTTATTGTATGTCTGTGTAGTACAATTTGAAATCTGGAAAACAAGTGTGGAATGTATTCTCTAATAAATGGATGTTAGGTTTAAAGCTTTCAATAGACATGGTAAATCTGTATAACCACATAATCTGGGTATAGAGATGTAGAATGAGAGAATACTTACAGTATAAGATTAATTAGAATATACAGATACAGAGAGATTGAATAGAAAGAATAAGATAATTAAATGAAGAGGGAGAGAGGAAGGGGGAGTAAGGGAGAGAATATAGTTATAAACAGCTAACACCATGGGCAATTTGAAAGGTCATATATAAGCATATTACTGTAGAACCTTCTTAATATGTGTGTGTGTATAAAATTAGTCTAACTATAATCAACAAATAATGAAGGAGACAAAGTCACAAGACATCTCTCATGATCAAGTGAAATAGCCAGTGCCAGAAATGGTTTATATCTATTTCAGTTGTTGGACAAAGTTGCCCCATGGAAACCCTCAAGCAGGCAATTGACAATACCATTGGTTCCTTTCCACAAATTTATGGTAAACCCTTGTTCCTAAATACTGTATTTACTTATTTCCTGGAAGGTGGAGAAGTTGAGCTGGTGACTACCAAGGGCCTTCTCCTCTACTGAGTAGTGTTGATAATACTGAAAGGTAGTCTGTACACTACTGGAAGAGAAAGATAACCACTAATCCAGCCACAAATGTTCAATCTACAGTGGTGTCCTGCCTGCAAGATGCACTAGTTCAATAATGGAACTAAAGTTGTGTGAGTGACTGACCACTATTTGAATGGATTTAAGGCCCGCTCCATGAGATGGAACCTCTGCCCAACAATACTTGGGTAGCCAAGATCCTGAGATTAGATAACAGAATAGTATATTGTTCTGCTAATGGATCTTTGAAACAAAATGACTCTAAATGACATGCTGCTAAGTCCATAGATGAGTACCTCACTCAGCCATCATTAGAGGTCATCTTCTTGCAGGAGACAGTAACTAACACAGAGACCCACAACTGGGCAATGTTCAGACAGTGAGACGTCTTGACACTCTCAATTCTAAGTGATATGTCTTCCTCAAACCTCTCTCGTCAAGGAAGATAAGGCAGCTATGTAGGAGAACAGTCAGGAAGATTGTAAGATGCAGTGGGACTGAAGGACAACAAGAAAACAAAGCCTTCCAGACACCAGGTCTGAGATACATATGAAACCATTGTGGCAGCATGCACAGGGACATCAAAGGTCCAAGCCATATGGGTGCCAGTGCTGAGAAGTGAAGTGGACAAGAGTCCCCATACCTTATCTGGAAGCTATCTCCAAATGACACCTGCTCACAAAGGAAAACATTTTTCTCCAGTGGAGTCTCACTGGATATACAAAACACACTTGCCCTGTGCCCAGCAATAATGGTCAAAACAAAATGAATTCATTGTTATTTTTTTTGGTTGGGCAGAGCCTTTTTGTCTCATATATTTTGTTTGGGCATTAAAAAAAAAAGGTTTTATTGATTCTATGTGGATTTCACATCATGCATGATCTCATTCATCTTCCTGTCCTTTTGTATCTATCTACCTGCCCTCTGCGCTTGCACCATTCCCCCACCATGCCAAAAAAATTTAAAAGAAAAAAATCTCATCATGGAAACTGAAGTGTGACACAATAAGTCACACAGTAAATCCTTTAATCCATAAAACTTTACTTAATGGTATTCATTTCAAAGAGTCATTGGTCTGGTTTTAGGGTTCTGGTTTCTCATATACTATTGATACTGGGCCCTCACTGAGATTCTTCTTAGATATCCTGTTGTTGTCCTGTGTTACATAGATCCTGCAGCTTTGGATCCACAGGATTAGCCACTTTACGAGCTCTAGCAGATCATAAATGGGGTGGATATTGCATTGGCCAGCTCATCATTCTGGGCCTTGCTGGTTGTAGGATTGGTCAGTCTGCCAGCTGTACCCATTCTCACCAACAGGGTGAACTCCACAGTATTGTCTCAGCTAGATTACCCTATACAGCAAGGAGTAAGGCTGGTTCTTCTGTTTTCATGCCCTTAGGGATGGCTCACCCACACCTACACCACCAGGACCAGCTCTACTGTGTTGCTCAAGCAAAGTGCAGGGGTCTGCTTTCCAAAGTGCTCTAGCTCCTGAGGAGCAGGAATTGTCTCCTGCTCATGGCCAGGTCTCCCACCTGCCACGGGCAGCGAGGGGCAGGGGATAGGGACAGTGTCTCTATTCACTCACAGGTCCATATTCAGATGAAGAGCAGATATCACACATGGTGACAAGCATTCGGCCTACCTCAGCCCACTCTTCACTACCTGCCTTCACCACTTCAGATCTTCCTCTCTCCACAGGACATGAACCATTCTGTCTGTCTGCCTGCCAGTCTCTCTCTCTCTCCCATACCCCACCATATATTTGCTCACAAAATAGTGTCTGACTGCCTGGAGCTACAAGGGACCACCTCACCTCCAGGGCAGGCTTCCTCTTAGGGGTAGGGTCTTCTTCTACTCAGTCTTAATGGTGATGGGCAAGTCTTTTGATTTTCATGGTTTTATTCAGTGTGTGTGTATGTGTGTGTATGTGTGTATGTGTGTGTGTTTATGTGTGTGTGTGCCTGTGAGTATATGTGTTTCTAGTGCTTTTTCCTTTCTTTTGTTTTTTCTTTTCTCTTTTTCTTTTTTTTTTTGTCTTATTCTCTATTTTAATGGACTGTTTGTTTTCTGAAGAAAGATACGAAGAAGTCACAGAATTGAATGGGTACGAGGGGGGTGCTGCTGGGAGAAGATAAGGGAATGTAAATAATAATAATAATAATAATAATAATAATAATAATAATAATAATATATTGTATGAAAAAAATTACTCCTCAACAACAGGAAGAGAATTCACATGTACAGGGACACCTAGAGGTCAGATTCTGTTTCAACATTGCTTTGTATTTCTAAGTTCTTGAGTCTTGGGGTGTCATTTAGATACTTGTTTTCTCTTGGAATGATTTCAATATTTTTCATCTCCTAATGTCAAATACTCATTTATTTTGCCAACCATTTTTAATGAAACAATAGGAATAACAAGGATTCAAATAGTTAAATGTTCTCAAATATGTAGTTAATTAAATGAGTGGATAAAATTAAGCTGACTTTCACTTTTGTAGAACAATCCCGAATGGTCTTTTCAGAGTGAAGGTGTGAACTCAGAAACATAAATTCTCACTCCCACTATTGATGTCCTCTGTATCTAAAGACGCCATAAATTTATAGATTCTAGAATGTAGTATTTGTCCAATAAAACACTGACTTCTTTATTATTTTCATTGAGTTCTTCAGGTGTATTTTTTGTTAGTTTGTGTTGGTGTGTATGTTATAAACACGTGTGAGTTTATGTAAAGGGTAAATAGTATGTGTGCCCATTAACATTGATACAGAACCAAAAGAAGTCACTGGCTATGATCATCTTTTGCTTTCTACCTTATATTCTTAAAACCAGTCTCCATTTAACCTTGAACTCACTGTTTATCAGATAAATTCATAATGAATTTAAACTCTTGGATCACAAATCTCTGTGCACCAGTACTGAATTAAAAATGTGCTTCCACCATGTTAGCAATGGCATAAATGTTTCTTGAAAGCAAATCGCAAACATCATGTTGGCATATCAAGTTCCTTTATCCAAAGTAGAATATTGTAGTAGGTAGCTAGCTGTTCCAGGTTTTCCTAGTAACTGTCACGCCTAGGAGGCAGGGCCTAGAGAGGAGCCCTTAAAACCCAACATCCAATGTGCTGGCTCTCTTGGTTCCTGGATCCTGGATGCTGGATGTAGACCAAGCAGAGTTCTTCAGAGAATACCACTGAACTACACTTCACCTCTCCTTGATCATGTAACCTATCCTTTTACTTGTAAGTTACCCCACAAATAACCTCCCCTTTAACATGTGGAGTTGCCTTAATACTTCCACCAATAGAATATTTTAAAATTGATCAGAAAGCATTGTCAATCTCTTCCACATTTTTCTGATGGCATTCATCATTTCCTTATTTCTGAAAGTGTATACCATAGGATTGAGCAATGGTGTCAGGACATTGACAAATATAAGCACATTTTTCTCAAAGGACAATGCAGATGTAGGACGTGCATATATTAATATGCATGGAACAAAAAACAAAAGCACCACTGTAATGTGGGATCCACAGGTCGAGAGAGCTTTACGGCGACCTTCTGAACTGTGGCTTCTCAAAGAAAACAAAACAACACCATAGGAGACAAGCAATAAGGAGAAGATTATGATACAAATAGCCCCACTGTTGGCAAACACCAAAAGGACAAAAATGTGTGTGTCAGTGCAGGCGAGCTTCAGTAATGGAAATAAGTCACACATATAATGATCAATGACATTGGGTCCACATAAAGGCAGCTGCAATGTGAAGATAATTTGTATGATAGAATGCAAGAATCCTCCAGCCCAGGATATTGCCACCAAAATACTACAGAGCCTCCAAGTCATGATGGAAGAATAGTGAAGGGGCTTGCAAATGGCCACATAGCGGTCATAGGCCATGGCTGACAGGACAATCACTTCTGCCCCTGTGAAGAAGTGGACTGTAAACAGTTGTGTCATGCAACATTCAAAAGAGATGGTCTTTCTTTTATAAAAGCAGTCTGTAATTATCTTGGGTGTGACTGTAGAAGAAGTGCAGGCATCCAGGAATGATAAGAATGCCAAGAAAAAGTACATGGGGGAACCCAGCAGTGCAGGGCTGCAGATGATGGTCACCACAATTACTATATTGCCCCCAATA
Source organism: Onychomys torridus (assembly GCF_903995425.1). Taxonomy (NCBI): domain Eukaryota; kingdom Metazoa; phylum Chordata; class Mammalia; order Rodentia; family Cricetidae; genus Onychomys; species Onychomys torridus. The sequence goes on from NC_050446.1 coordinate 64,739,473, forward strand.
GTTGCAAGGTAGATGAACAAAAATACAACAAATAACATTTTTTCCACATCTGGGTTCTGTGAAAGCCCCAGGAGTATGAACTCAGTGACAAAGCTCTGGTTTTGCATGATTCATAAGAAGACAGTGAAAATAAACTTCATTAATACAAAATCTTCACTTATAACAAAATGATGCTTATAAATTTAAAATGTCACCATCAACAAGATGGTACATCCTTATGAAAATTACCTTGATTGAGTCTTTTTCAACTGAAAGCAAAATACTAGAAAACTTCTAATGTCTATAGTTGTGTAACCTGAAGAATTGAAGCAGAGATAAATTATTAAATTCTTGAAAGTAGTCACAATTCAAATACCATACACAAAGACATTTACTTGTGTGAGTGGTAATAAATAGCTCATCTTTGAATTATCAGCTTTTGTAAATCTGCTGAGTTTTCTTTAATAGAAATATGAAAACAATACTGAATCTATAACCTAGATATTAACCAAAGACCTGAATTTATAAATCATGCCTGTAATTCTCATGGAATGAGCCAGGTCTGAGCAGCCTGCACTGACTTTTCAAAGCACTGCCTTATACACCACTAGAGGAAGAGTAAAGTGTGCTTTTGGGTACACACAAAACCTTGGCTACTTATTACACTTGCTTCACACTAGGAGGCAGATTGTAACCTCAAATGAATTATTCTTCACAAAAAAAAAAATTCTGTAAGAATTGCCTAGCACTACAGAAGACGAATATATTGGAAGAGTTAAAATTTCACTTCTACTTCATTTTGAAGTGTGACCAGATCAATATGAAAAGTAGGCTGTCATCATCACACAAATACCAAAACAAAAAAAAAAAAAGAGAACAACAACAAAAAACCATAAAGCATAAAGAAGCAAACAAAAAAAATGTTACTGCTCATGCCTCAAGCTCCTGGTCAACAGTATGTGACAGAGGTTATTGTTACAATTTTATTTGTACAATATTATGATCTAAGTCACAAGACCAAACAAGGAATGATACAAGTGGGATTTTAAGTAACATGTGCTCCAACACCCTTAAGGTCTCCGAGGAATCAACTTGTTGAACAGTGAGATTTTTTTCTTAGTTATAACTGCTGGTAAATATATATGTTACAATGGATATTCTTTCTGTTCTCCTCTGCATTAACATGAAATCATCTTCTCATGTTCTTTATATGTGAATGATGCATCATGACAGGGGAAATAGTAAATGTTGAATGTTCAGAAGTTTATGGACCAAAAACTCATCATATGAAAATTATAACAAAACATATCTGCAGAATAGAAACGATTCTCTGAATTTGAATTATACTCTTGAGACTTAATTATTTGATTCTTAATTATGGAATGTTTACTTGTTAAACAACTATTGTTTGAAAGGTTGTTAATAAAAATAGTTGGAAATTTGTATGAAACATGTATGAAAATTATTATAAAACATGTTCATAAAGTGCTTATAAGCATCTTTAAGAACTATGAAGAAAGTCAAATTGAAATTGTTAAAATGTTACTCATAGTTACATGATCCAAAAATTCTACATGCAATTCATTTACTTGAAAACTTATCTGTCTCATGCATAGGCAGCTCTTTTGTTGTTGTTGTTGTTTTTCAAGACAGGGTTTCTCTGTGTAGCTTTGTTCCTTTCCTGGATCTCGCTCAGTAGACCAGGCTAGCCTCGAACTCACAAAGATCTGCCTGCCTCTGACTCCCAAGTGCTGGGATTAAAGGTGTGCACCACCACCGCCTGTCTGCATAGGCAGTTCTTTAACAGACACTAAGGTAATATTCCATCTTATGAATTTATTTCCCTCCTTGTCATGGCCTCAAAGAGCATCTGTTGCCTTTCCTGTCTACACAACTGAAATCTCTTAATAAATATGACCTTATGCATGAATGATTCCAAATAAATACATGCATATATAAATATATATGTGGACCTATACATATTTATTATTTCAAATCTCTGAATAAAAACAATGCAATTATATTGAAAATGTGATAATTTTGATGACTGCAATGTCAAAAGGACATAAATAGCAAGGCAGTGGTGGTGCACACCTTTAATCCCAGCAGTTGGGAGTTAGAGGCAGTCAGATCTCTGTGAGTTTGAGGCCAGTCTTGTCTACAAAGTGAGTTCCAGGAAAGCCAGAGCTATACAGAGAAACCCTGTCTTAAATAACAAAAAAAAGAACAGAAATAAATTTACTTACTAATGAGTCTAGCATGTGATGTTGCCTGTATTTAATTTTAAACAAAAAACCATTCCAAGATGTTCTCAGAATAGTTACTCACTAGAATCTATAATTTGAAAACTGATTCCATTCACAGCCTCCTTCCAAGGAAACAGGAGTAAACTAACCCTATAAGGTCATTGGATCAGGCAAACATTATTTATGTTAAACTGAGAAAATCACTATACAATTGTCATCTAGCCATAAAACAAGATGGACAAAGAAGTGTAGTAACTAAGAAGACCATAGAGCATTGTTACATGTTCATGAAATGTCAGCGGAAAACTCAACATCTCTTAATATGATGATATTTGTACAAAAAAAAACTGTTCTAGAATTATGAGACTTTTTTTTCTCAAGTCTAGATCCTTATCTTTTTCTCTGGCACAAGTCAGGATATTTTATACTCCTATAGTTCTGTAATCTTTCAGTTTCAGTTGTGCAAATAAATTTCTTTGGTAGGGATATCCAAAATTCTTTCATGAAAATAATGATAGAATTAGAAATTTAAGAAGAGATGTGAAATAGAGATTGTCCACAAAAAAGCAGGAAGAAGATCTTTACTTTCTTCCTTTCCTCCAAATCCAATTCAATCCTTCAGTCTCATGCCCAGTTCTATAGTAGACCACCTCCGCTGCCTCCAAGTCCTTTCTGCCACCATCTGCAGCAAATCACAAAGATTTTCTCCAATAGCCTGCTTCATCATCCCATCCCATTATCTCAGCCACTAACTCCCAGAAACATCCCTCATAACCCACTGTCCAAAGGAAACAGATAGGCAATCTTCACTATTCTTCTTCCCCTCAAAATCCAGTCACCTAGTCTCATTCCAGTTCTGTTCCAGGATACCTGCCTTAGCCTTTCTTCCTGCTCTGTCCTCATTTTCATAGGCCTATGCAAGCACCATACCTGGCTTTCTTCTCTCCTGTGGACTCCCTCAGATGCCTTCTTCTAACCCATTCCATTTCCTAAGTATCAATTCCTAATACATACAAACACTTTCTATCCCAAAACATTGGTGTGATGTCAGAAGCATTCTTATCAGGCAACCCATAGACACTCTTCTAAGAACTAGAGAGAGCAAGAGATACCAATGAAAGGACCACTCATTCAACAAATAAAAGAAAAGAAAGTATTAGCCCCAAGAATTACAATCATCCCAAACAAAATGCTTAGACCCCAATATAAAAACAAAATCAATGATAGCCATCACAATTTGTCACCACTAGATCCCAGCAAGCCTACTACAATAGGCCCGGACAAATGCAATACAGCTGAAGCTCAAGACAAAGACTTGAAAAATAGCCTCTGTGAATATAATTGAGATCCTCAAAGAGGAAATGAATAAATCCTTTGATGAAATCTGTGAAAACACAATCAAGTAGTAGAATGAAATGAATAAAATAGTAAAATAGCTGAAAGTGGAAACAAAACCAATAAAGAAAATACAGACAGAGGGAAAACTTGAAAGGAAAAAGTTAAGAACTCTAACAAGAACCTCAGAGCCAAACCTGACCAATAGAATACAAGAGATGTTGAATTGAATCCCCAGGGGAGTCTTGGATCTGCAGGAGATGGGAATAGAGGGGAGGGCCTGGGGGAGGTGGGAGCAGAGGGCGGGAGGGAGGAGGACAGGGGAACCCATGGCTGATGTGTAAAATTAAAATACAAATATAATAAATAAAAAAGGAGAAAAAAATGCAAGAGACAGAAGTGTGAATCTCAGACACTGAAAACAAGATGAAAGAAAGGGTTACCTCTGTCAAAGAAAATATTAAGTATGAAAAAAATCCAGCAACACATCTTTTAGGAAATCTGAGACACCATGAAAAGACCAGATATATTCATAATAGTTATAGAGGCAGTAGAAGAAACCTAGTCAAAGTCACAGAAAATATTTTTAAGAAAAACATAGAAGAAAAGTTTCTAACCTAAAGAAGGAGATGCCTATCAAGGTTCAAGAGCCATTTAGAATACAAAATAGACTGAAGCATTAAAGAAAATCTCCATAATATATAATAATCAATAACAACATAAAGTCCAAAGAGAACAATAAAAACTAAAAGAAAAAAGGACCATGTAATATATAAAGATAGACCTATTAGAATAACAGCTGATTTTCAAGGACAGCTATAAAAGCCAGACAGGCTCTGACATGTTCTGCAAACTCTGAGACCAAAGACGCCAGGACAGACTACTATATTTAGCAAACATTTCAATTGCATTGGATGGAGAAAAAGGCATTTCATGATAAAAATCACATTCAAGCAGTATCTATCCACAAATACAGCCCTTCAGATGGTGCCAGAAGGAAAACTTCAACCTGAGGAGATTGACTACATCCACAAAAACATAAGGAATAAATGACTTTAGAATAACAAATCAAAAGATGGAAGGAAAACCCACATTACAACAACAAAGTAGCAGGAATCAGCAAACACTGCCCGTTGATAACTCTCAATCATTTGTCTCAATTTCCCAATAAAAAGACACAGACTAATAGAATGGATTTCAAAGCAGGATCCATCCTTCTGCTGCATTCAAGAAACACACATTGATATCATGAATCACCTCAGGCTAAAATGATGGAAAATATATCCCAAATAATCAGTCACAGGAAGCAAGCTGGTGTTTCCATTTCAATATCAGACAACATAGACTTCAAACTAAAACTAATCGGAAGTGATGGGGAAAGACACTTACATAGACATCAAAGGAAAGCTCTACCAAGAGGGTATTTCAATTCTTGACATGTATGCATCAAACACAAGGACACTCAGATGTATAAGAAAAAGACTGCTACAGCTTAAATCACAGAATGACACTCGTACAGTGGTAGTGGTGACTTCATCACCCCATTCTCCAACAGACTGGCCATCTAGACACAGACTAAACAGAGTCATGCTGCAGTTAGCTGACATCATAAGCCAAATAGACCTAAAAGATATTTACAGGAAATTACACCCAAACACAAAAGGATGTAACTTCTTCTGATCAGCTCATGGATACTTATTCAAAACTGAACACATATTTGGACACAAACAAGTCTCAACAGATACAAGAAAGTTGAAATAATACCCTGCATTCTATCAGATCACCATGGATTAAAGCTGAATATCAACAACAACAAACCTTAAAATTCATAGAAACTTAGCAACTCACTACTAAATGAAAAATGGGTCAAGGTAAAAATTAAAAAAGGAAATTCAAAAAGAACCTTTAGGATTATACAAAATTAAACACACAACATACCCAAATTTATGGGGTACAATGAAGGAAGATGTAAGAGGCAAATTCATAGCACTAAATGCCTTTATAAAATATGGAGGTCTCATATTAATTACTAAACAAAATTCCTGAAAGGCCTCAAACAAAAAGAAGAGTCAATACTTGAAAGGAGAAGGTGGTGAGAAATAATCAAACTTGGAGCCAAAATCAATAAAATAAAAAGAAACAAACAAAAAAACAAAGAATCAATAGAACAAAAATTCGTTGAGAAAATCAGGAAGATTAACAAAACCTCAACCAAATTAACTAAAAAGCAGACAAAGAGAATATACAAAATTACTTAATTAGAAACACAGTGGAGGATATAAGATCAGGCACTGAGGAGATCCAGAGAATCATAAGGATATACTTCAAAAACCTGTATTCCTGTTGTACTCCTGTTAGGCGGTGGTGCATGCCTTTAATCCCAGCACACAGGAGGCAGAGCCAGGTGGATCTCTGTGAGTTTGAGGCCAGGCTGGGCTACAGAAGGAGTTCCAGGAAAGATGCAAAGCTACACAGAGAAACGTTGTCTTGAAAAACAAAAAATCAAAAACAAAAACAAAAACCTGTACTCCATCAAATTGGAAATCTGAAAGAAATTGATAATTTTTTCAGAATGTACCACCTACCAAAGTGAAATAAAGATCAGATAAGCAACTTAAGCAGGCCTATAATTCATAGTGAAATAGAAGTAGTAATTAAAGTCTCCCTAACAAATATTTTTATCTTCTACACATCTAAGAGAGGTCTAATATCCAAAACATATAAAAAAGTTGATATCAAGAAAATAAACCAATTAAAAAAATGTATAAATCTAAACAAAATTCTTGTAAGAGAAAACTCAAATGGCTGAGAAGCACTTGAATTTTTCCACATCCTTAGTCATCATAGAAATGAAAATAAAAACTACTTTGAGATCTCATCTTTTACCAGTCATAATGGCCAAAATCAATAAAACAATTGGCAGCTCTTGTTCTCAAGGAAACAGAATAAGGGTAACATACATCCATTGCCCATGATAATGGGGATTTATGCAGGCACTATGAGAAACAGTGTGGTGGTTTCTCAGTATGTACTTCAAGATCCAGCTATACCACTCTTGGGTGTATAACAAAAAGATGTTTCATCCTTTATCCTACTACAGAGATATTCATTCAACTGTGTTCATTGCTACTCTATTCATAATAGCCAGAAATTAGAAACAACCTCAATGTCCATCAATGGATGAACTGATAAAGAAAATTCAGTACATGTATACAATGTAATATTACAGATTCACTGAAAATGAAATTAGCAGGTAAACAGATGGAACTAGAAAAATCATCCTGAGTGAGGTAATCCAGTCCCAGAAAGATAAATATGGTATGTATTTTCCTACATGTGGATGTTAACTGTTAAGTCATTCATTAGCATGCTATAATCTATATAACTACAGATGTTAGGAGTAAACTGAGGGACTAAGGGTATGTGTGGGGTTGGGTGGATCTCTCTAGAAAGTAGAAATAAATTAGACAGCTTTGAGTGGATAGAGGAGTATTAGAGAGACTAGACTGGACAATAAATATGGGGAATTGGAAGGTCAAATGAGGCAGGGAAGGAATATCAGGAGGGAAAGCTAAAACTTAGGCCATTTGAGGGGTAGTATTGAAACCTAATCAGAAGACACTTCTAAAAATATGTATGTATATGACAGTGATCTAAATGATCACCAAGTAATGTAGGAGACAGAGCCCTAACTTTTCTCATCACCAAATGAAGCTTACAGTTCTAATAATGTTTCCATAAAATGAAGTTTTTGCCCAAAGGGATCCCATGGGAGACACCAAACATATCTGGCTATTGCCAAGGCATTTTTTTTTCTCTGTACAATCTGATGGCGAGGGCCCTATTGCAGAAGACAACTTTCATAGAACTCATCATACAGAAGAAGTTGATCTGTTGACAATAGAGCCTTCTCCCCGATGTTCTAGAGCCTTTGGTTCAGGAAGGTATGCTGCCAATCTAGCCACAAAACCTTTTATGTGTAATGATGACTTGACTGCAAGACATGCTGGTGTAATAGTCACACAAAGCTTGTGGATGCAACCAAACACTCTTTAACTGGATTTATGACCAACTCCATGAGATGAAACCAATATAAAACACTCTTTGGTCAGCCAACATTCTAAGGATAAATAGGCCAAGGATCTAGGGGAAAACCAAATAATATTGCTCCGCTAAAGGAATATAGCCACAAAATTACTCCTATGACACTCTTCTATACCCATAGATTGAAGAATTTCTCAGCTATCATCAGAAAATCATCCTCCTTTAGCAGATTGAGAAAAAAATTACAGATACAAACAGCAACATCCATCAGGGTGCAATGTGCCATCCATCTCTTGGCAGTAAACACCAGCTCTCCAATTGGACTTAAGGACCACCCAACAGGAGAGAAATCATGCATAGTACTAGAAATCTAGCCAACTACCCAGGGCTAGTAAAGTCATGGATCTTAGATAAGAACCTATTACTACTACTTTACTACAACAATCCAATTCATAATTGCATTATAACATTTTTCCTTACACTCAGATAAATGTAGCTCTCATCCCTGAAAGATGTTTTCTTTGCATCAAATGGAAATGCTTACAGAAAACCACAACCAGCCAGTTTACCAAGATAAACTGATCTTTTTGTGACAAACCACAACAGATACATCTACAACTTGAATACAGAAACTAAGGCTCAGGGGACATTTCTGAAGAGGTACAAAGAAATTATAAGAGACAGAGGACAAAGAAGTTTACAGTGAGATTGTGTCTCCCAGAAATGACACAGAAGCTACACCGATGATATCTCTCAGCAGTATGGATGCCTAAGCAAGACATAAATAGTAAGGAGGGCACCAATAGATGCTAATGTGGAAGACAGAAATCCCTTGGGCCCTACCTCTAGACAAAGAACTAGAAGCAAATAATGACAGCTGAGGGAGGGAGAGTTAGTCCTTCCCAGGAATGAGATCCCAGTTAGGTATCTAATAATAAGTGGTCAATTCTTATATCATTTACATGCATACAACAATAAATAAACTCATCAAAATTTAATTGTTCTTTTTTCTATTTTTGAATTTATATATTATGTAAGAATAATAATAATAAGAGGCTATCAGTCTGAGAGGCTGTGAGGAAGAAGACCCAGGAGGCCTGGAGGGAGGGGACTTGAAAGGGGATGGAGGGAGAATAGAAAAGGGGGAAATATATGTAATTACATTTTATTTTGAAAAGTAAATAAAAAATTTAAAGATAATAATTGAAAATTTATACAAATATAAATAAAATGTATTATTTAAATGAGACAAACATTTTTCCTTTTCCCTTCTTTATCTTGGTAAATGAATACACAGTAAATCAGTGACATAGCATCAAGGAAATCCATGTAAGATACAGCCTGAAGCCTCTGTTCCGTGTTGTTTGTTTATTTAAAAATGGATTCGATAAAACATTACTTTGAAATTAAATATTGTTCAGTTTCTAAGTTTGATGAGCTGGTATATGATCACAATACCTTGTACACATATGTAATGAAAATCTCAAATGAATTAAAAATACACTATAAATATGGTTAAAAGACAACTAGATGTGTGATAGCCATGTTCCATAAACCAATTAACTACAGCTCAACATAGACAGACTTTATTGCTGTGGTGGTGAAAAGAAATGATGTAGCCTAGGATGGATAAAAACTCACCATGTATCCTAGGATGACTGTGAATTTATGATCATCCTGCCTCTGCCTCATAGTGCTGGGACCAGAAGCTTACATGATTACATTCAGCCAAATGCATGGATCTTATCAGAATATCCAAGTGCCTGTCTGCCTGCCAATGTTGAATCAGTCAATAGAAAAATGTATTTTTAAAGTGTGTGTTGAAAACTACTCCACATACTATGACATTGCTTCATTGGAACAATGTTATAGAATACATGCTGAAAATAATTTAGAAGCTTAACCATGTTTTTACTTTTGAAACAGGATTCCAACCCCAGAATTTTATTCTAAAAATAAATGTGAGACAGTTTTACAATATAATATAAGGCAGTATCTAAAAACTGAGAAATGAGAACAATGTAAAAGTCCTAAGAGTTAAGGTAGGTAAATAAGACTATTACAAATTGCTGTCACATAGTTCTATAAATAAAATTCTAATTTTATGATATAAAGGTAAAGCTTTTACAAGTTTTATAAGTGAGAAAAGAAGAACATTAATCACCATTCATAGATATTATAAATATGAACTATTTTTCTAAACGGGAGCTTAAAATGATAAATCCATTAGTGCCGGAGTCCAGCTCTGGATGAGGGCAGGCTCTAAAGTGGGTGAATGCAAGAGAAACCAAGGAGAATCCAGACACAGGACAGTCCTTAGTTTTGTCTTACAGGAGATGGACAGAGAGGAAGTTCATCTTGGTATGGCAAGACCTCCTCTGACAACCTGCATCTCCCACAGGTTTTATTTTTACACAAAATCATATCCTCATAGATTTTAATCATTGATTATAAAACATTTTCTAAATTATTCCTTGATTACACAAGCATATGGAAGTAAAAGCAGCAAAAAAAAAGCAAATAGAAAATTTCATGAGAACTAAAATCAAACATTATGATGAGGTTTTTTTTTTTTTTTTAACTCAGTATCTTTTTCTTTAAAATAAGTGACATAAAGCCTTGCAGTTACATAAATACTAGAGAGGATGTCTCTATTTAAGTTTGACTAATTCAATAGATCAGAAGTTATTTCCTACTACCTGCCATAGCAAGCTTCTCCTGTATCATTCTATTGATCTACTGTAATGAATGTCTGATCTTTCTAAGCAAAATACAATCCCTCAGTCCCTTGTTTATTTTTTTTCTTTTATATCTGATGTAAGACCTCCATCTTTTCCTTTGGATTTTTTTTTAAAGTACTTCACTCTGTTCTTTATTCTTTCTACAATATCAGAAAAGGCCTGATCTGACAAATCTGCTCAGGAAACCAAGAAGTTCACTGAGCCAGAATGTTTCTCTTTGTGTCTTTGTCATAAACTCTTGTTTCAGTGTGGTCCCTATCTTTATTGCGATCCTGCAAAGCCTAGAAAAACATCAAGATTCCTAAAAATGCTTACTTTGCCTTCAGGAGGGTATCAAGGCTTGGCCTTAAGTATTTTTTTTGGTTTGTTTTGTTTCATTTTGTTTTTAGATAGGGTTTCTCTGGGTAGTTTTGGAGACTTTCCTGGAACATTCTCTGTAGACCAGGCTGGCCTCGAACTCACAGAGATCTACCTGACCCTACATCCCAAGTGCTAGTATTAAAGGTATGTGCCAACACAAACTGTCATTAGTTTTATAATAAAAAGCTTTTTCTGTCCATGTTAGTTTTGTGTTTCTGAGGCAGAACATGAGAACCTAATGATTCAGCTATAGTTCATCAGCTTCTAAAATTTCCTTAAGTTTTTCTTTTTTAATGATTTTGTTCCAGATACCATGTCTCATGCTTACTAATACCACTCAAGAAATAGAAGTCTATAAAAGACTCATTTTTTTGCATAGCTGATTCTCCTAGGGAGCTACCATGACTTTTATACTTATTAGCATGAACTTCTATATGAACTGTTACATTATCACAGCTCTAGCCTTCAGTGAAGGGCCCTTAACATCAAGGAATTCCAAACATAAATCATGTCAAAGACATAGGCAAGAGTTGTGCAGCAAATTCCACCAAGGGCAGTGATGGGTCAGTCCAAAATGCCCAAGCACTGTAGCTTTGTCAGTCAATGCCTTCAAGATGTTTAGCATAGCCACATTAGTAAGAAATATGCTGTTATTATTATTAAAACAAATGAAAATTAAACACTAAGATAACACGCACAAAATCTAATTTCTTAACAATTTGTGAAAACAATGTCAGATTTTCAGATAATCCATTTGATTATCAAAAGTTGAAGTAATGAGTTAGCTTAACAGGCATCTTATGTGGACTATTTCATTATATCATAATCTTTCTATTAACAACCATACATTGGACTTGACTCTTTCCTAATTCATTTTTCTTTGGTTTCAAATCAATATTCTCATTTAGGAACACTCACTTTCTCTTTACATATCCTAACACATTCCATGTTCTTTTAAATATATTTAATATAAATGGCTACTGTTCTTATAGATGATGATAATTTATTGAATTTTTATATGAAATTGTCCCACATGTTAAATTCTGTAGGTCCAACATATTTTTAAACTAAAGTTATTATTTACCAATAAAAGCTTCATTCGTTGTATTTGTAGCTTACCAGGTTTATTTCCTTGACTTTCTGGGACATACATTCCCTTCAGACTACTAATCTTTTATTTGTCCATAGTGTTATTTTAGATTTCCCTGCATGTCTTAACTTTACTTTCCCCACTATCTAAGCAATATAGGGAAAAGAGATTTCCTCTTTCTTTTCATGTCCTTCCTGACTGATTTCTGATTTACCTTTGGTGTCTTAGTGATTCTGCTCATTTTAAGATAGAGAACAAGACAGAATACCAGCTAAGGGAGTCAGAGCTTCACCCACTTTGTTTTCCTAAGACTTCAGTGAAAAACTCTAATGCTTTGAGGAACGGAAGTGAACACGATTAAATCTGAAGACTTCACTTTGTGCATTGGGTCAAATTTTCTTAACTTATGCTCCTTCTGTGTAGCATTATTAGTGTGGTTTTTTTGTTGAATTGGAACATTTTATAGTCAATTTTTCTTAGCTATTTAAGATACAGTAATGCTTCAATTTATCATGCTCTTATTTAAGTACTCTTTATACAACATCAATGCATTCTACCTTTCAATGCAAGGAGAATGGTGAGTTACCAGTTTATAAAAGATGGTATGTCTAGATAATCAAAGTATTGTTGAGGGATAATAGAAAAATAAATTTGTGCTGCATTTCTAAATTTTCTTATTTTAATATGAATTTGAAAATATACTTACCGTCATTAACCTTGGAAAAATAAATGCTTAAAAATTATTGGAAGTAATTTTCCTTGATGGTAACATGGATAGAAGGTGTTTGTGTTGTGCTCTAACAGTTATTGAAGCTCCATGAGCACTTGAAAATTATTTATTATGAAATGCTATTTTCTGGTATCCTTACATTATATTTTATTAAATTAATAAAACACTATTTTTTGTCATAGTATTTCTACTACTATAAGTAATCTGAGCACCAGGGTCTACAGAACTCTTGCAAGAACAAATACTTGTGAGGTGAGAGGGGCAGGGTTTTTAAATACAGTAGGCCTCACACAATACTCAAATATTTAATAACTTTACACAAATTAAAAATCCTTCATAAAGGCACATGATATGCTTACTTTGCCTCACTGAGTGTGACTTCTATAAAAAATTTGAAGATAGCCTCCTTTACTTTCAGTCTTGAATAAGAGTATCTGCTGGTTTCCAACTCTTCCTTCCACATCTAAGGGAAAGTTCTGAAAGTGAAGATGGAGGATATTACCCCTGCTTCTTGGGTGCTGTGTTCATCATTGTTGCTGAACAAAATGTAAAGAAGGATCCAAAGTTTCCCCCTCAATGCATCTGAAATTTAAAGAGGTTTCCCTGAGATATCATGATTCTGTGAGACTAATTCTTAGTTCTCTCAGGAATTGTAAAATTTCTGACCCCATGAGATTCTAAGAATTAATTTTGTGGAATTTTCCACTTGTTACAAAATTTACAGTGCTTCCATATCTATTCAAAATTATGTTGTGTTCTTTTCCATTTAAAGGTCTTACTTGATAATAATTCCATATCTATATCATCATTTTCAGAATGGATAATGGATAGAACACAATGTCTCTGCAGAAATTAGTTATAATGCTTTCTCTCAAAGATGTCTATCAATCAATATGTAAATATGCAAACACTGTTCACTAATAAAAATATTTTATTTGTAAATGTATGTGATATATGTAATAACAGTATTCTGGCTAGTTTAATTTAACTTAACACAATACAGGACCATGAGAAAGGAAGGATCCTCATTTGAGAAAATGTCTCTATAAGATTTTCCAACAGGCAAGTGTATAATGCTTTTCCCAGGACACAAGCAGAATAAAACCATATGAGTTCAATCCATGATATATTCCTTACCTGTTTCATGAATCTCCTCATGGCTCATCTGTACAAGCTAGTTCCCATAGTGCTAGGAGGTGTGAAGTAAGCTATCAGAGAATAAAGCCAAGCATCAGTCTCACCAAAGTTTGGTGTTGAAAGCTTCACTAATTACTGATGTGATAAATTTATATCTGCAGGTGCAATAGTGGTACAAAAGCTACACAAGTAACCAATGACTTTCTGGTTGTGTCTAAGACTTGCTCTGCCAGAGAGAACCCATATCTCACACTCAACAAAGGAAATATCCAGTCATTAGATAGGCCATAGGCAATATGGGGAAACTTATTATTCTGCTAAATGAACATAGTATTAAACTGACTCCAAATTACTAACCATTATACCTTTGATTAGTAAGTTTCAACTCTCACCAGAGAAATTTGATATTAGTGGATGACAAGTAACATGTGCCCCTACAAATGGCCAATTTGCAAAGACTAAGAAAATGTGGAGAGGTGAAGTGCTGAGTCCTAATGGGATTTCTACATCACACCACTTACCACAAGGCTCAGGGACCACAGAGGAAGAATATGTAGGAAGATTGTAAGAGGCAGGGTGATGATGAAAATAAGGAAACTGTTCTCCAATCCAAACACAGCAGAACAGAAGCACATATTAAACCCCATCAGTTGTCACACCCTGAAAAATCAAGACAGACAAAAATCCCAGTGTGGAGGAAGTAGTGTGATGCAGAGCACCCTAGCTGAGGAGATACTGGTATTTGACAGCTGATGAGAGATAGTAAGTCAGTTTTCTTTAAGCTCCTGATCCTGGGTTGGCCAATTACTCTCAAGGACATATCCCATACCCATGTTTGGGGAACACAAAATGGACTTGAAATTTGGGGTTTTGATTTAAGAGGAAGCAAAGTGAGGTGTGTTGAGAGGTAGGTGTAGATCTGGGAGGTGTTGTTTGATAGACATGATTAAATACATTGCAAGAACATTACATGAAATTCTCAAAGAATTATTTAACTAAAAAAAAAAAAGGCCAGTCTTTATCTTGAGTTTGTTGCTTACCTCTTTTCTTTTTGCTTGTTTTGTGGTGTGTGTGTATTGGTGAAATTATTAAGGCCACTCCACATAGTTAAAAGGGAAGTTTATTTTGTGGGCTAACTTACAAATGAAGGGGTAGGTTGCAGGGTCTGGCAAAGGTATAGCGCAGTCCAGCGGTGTTCTCTGGAGAACTCTGCTTGGTCTACCTCCAGCGTTCAGGGTCCAGGAACCAAGAGAGAGACCTCTTCCCGATCCTTGGTCTTCAGCTTCCTCCTCTGCCCTGCCTTGTGGGCGTGACCATTACCGAAGCCTCAATGGGGGTTGGAACTTCCAGGCCAGTGCTGGGATGGCTATCCACTACATCTCCCCCTTTTGTCTAAATAAGAAAGTTCTAACCTAATACAAGACTATATACAAAGAGATGATAATCAAATATTGTCCAGGAGTAATGAGGGATAATGACCCAGATAAGTTGGAATTACAATAAGTGCAAACAATATCAAGCAAAGAGCACATAGTAAAATCCAGGGAAGTCTAGAGCATGGGTAGGTGGCATGTTACAAAGATCATTCCAAAAAGTGTCCTATCCTAAAGAACCTGAGTCTAATACTTAATATATTCTATCTAAGATATTATATATGTATATATACTAAGTTGTAACTGTAACTGCTAATCTCCAACCTCATCAAAGACCTGAGAAGGAATATAATAATACCTGAGAAATGGGAGAAGGACGCAAGCAACTTTCGGGAGTCTTGCAAGAGTAGACAGAGACAGCTAGCAGCCTGGACAGTCACCTAATGTTTCTCAGCATCGTTGGTGCATTCAAATTGGCTACACGCCTAGAGTATCTGACAGACCATTTTCAGAAGCAGGAATTCTGAAAGACCATCTTACCCTGTCTTGGCAAAGTATAGTGGTCGCTTTCCTTGTGTCCCGCTTGTCCAGAAAGGACAGCATTTGTACTGTCAGCAGTTGAGGCAAGGGCAGTTCTTTGCCCAGTAGGCCATTTTGTGCCAAGAAGACAAACTTCCAAATGGAAATGTCTTAGAAGCCCAACATTCTCTTGGGATTAAATTGGTGCTGCCAGGAGCAATTGTGTCTCACGTCAACAGAATTCTAAGTTATTTAAATGCCATGTTCTCTAGGTCCATGAAGTGTTATCACTCTATGTAAATAAAGTTCTGATTGGCCACTGGCCAGGCAGGAAGTATAGGAGGGACAAGAGAGAAGAGAATTCTGGGAAGTAGAAGGCTGGGGAGAGACACCACCAGCCGCTGTCATGAAAAGCAACATGTAAAGGCACTGGTAAGCCACAAGCCATGTGGCAAAGTATAGACTAACAGAAATGGGTTAATTTAAGATAGAAGAAGTAGATAACAAGAAGCCTGCCATGGCCATACAGTTTCTAAACAATGTGAGTTTCTGTGTGCTTTCTTGGTTGGGTCTGAGCGACTGTGGGACTGGCAGGTAAGAGAGATTTGTCCTGACTGTGGGCCAGGCAGGAAAACTCTAACTACATGTGTGTGTGTGTGTGTGTGTGTGTGTGTGTGTGTGTGTGTGTGTGTGTGTGTGTGTGTGTGTGTGTGTGTGTGTGTGTGTGTGTGTATGAGAGAGAGAGAGAGAGAGAGAGAGAGAGAGAGAGAGAGAGAGAGAGAGAGAGCAGAGAGAGAATTTATCATATTCCAGTCTTGGTTTGCTATAAAGAAATCCTCCCATCTCAGCCTCCATTCACTGGGATTACAGGCATTACCCAAAATACCAGGCCTGCATCAAAACTTTAAAATTCCAGTCTCTTTGTGTTTGAGGATTTTTTTTTTTTATTTTCCTGTGATAACAAAATTGGTATGCATGACCTGTTTACCATATGGAACAGAGTAGTATGAACAAAATCTTTCAAGTTGTTCTTTGGACCCCATTGGAGAGGGGAAATACATATCCCTTTGCTCCATTCCCCAGTTTTTAAGCATTGATTCCTATTAATTTTGTACCTAATAACACACATTAAAAAGTGCAGAATTTGCTGGGCGGTGGTGGTGCATGCCTTTAATCCTAGCACTCGGGAGGCAGATCTTTGTGAGTTCAAGGCCAGCCTGGTCTATGGAGCCAGATCCAGGAAAGGCACAAAGCTACACAAAGAAACCCTGTCTCGAAAATAAATAAAAAATAACACTGCAGAATTTAAGTTACACCTGTAAAATACTATGAATCATTGTGCCCAGAAATACCATGATTTCTACTGTTAATAGATTCAAGATACAAGGGCTATTTTCTATTAAAATTTACACATTAGTCTCAACACATGTGAGTCACTTTATTATATTCCATGCTCTATTCGATATCAAGTGACATTATGATATAACTGTAAGAAACTGTTACTAATAATATCTGTGTCTCTCAGTTTCAGGTATTCTGAGCATCTCCTACATTAAACCTTGCCTTTCTTTGTACAATTCTCCATTATCTATTTCTTCTATAAATATAGGGTAGAATATCATGAGCAATAGCAAAGATGATATAATAAATAAATATATTTATATTTTATACATGTGTAATATAGTATATATACATATAAATGTATATATATACATATATATACATTAGTATTTGTATGATAGATTCATGTTAATAAAAGTTGATACAATTCTTTCATACCTTCAAATTTTGTGATTTTGTGATTTTCCAAATAGAATGGTCAAAGATTAACATTTTGGATTTGTGGTTTTCATTCAGCAGGAAAATTTCTTTCAAGTTGTCATGGATGACATTGAGTGTGAGTACCTAGTGGTTTCACATTTATTGTATCTTTCCACATTGTAGCAGCTTTCTTATAAAATCCATTAAAGTGTGTTTTAATTGTCTTCATCATAAGTACACTCAACAACTCTCATTTTCATATCTTTAAATCCATTTTCATCATTGAAGACCATGTGCTTTGATTTTCTTTTCATCATATATCCTAATAACTATTTATTTTTTATGTATGTATGTGTGGTGTATTCATGAGTTTCTTTGTGTGTAAATATGAGTATACATGCAGAGGTAAGAGGTCACCAGTGTGGTCTTTTCTTCTATTCCTCTTTACCATACTTCTTGAGGTAAGAGATTTCCTCAAACCTCAACTTCAACTATTCATCTAGGCTCGTACTCACGCCTCCATCTCTCCAACACTAAGATCATGGGATGCAACATCATTACTGGATTTTCACATGGGATCTAGGTATCTGAACACAAATTCTCACACTTTACAGTGAGCACTTTGTCAAATGAATTATCTCCCAGGTCTAAGATTTTATTTCACACGTTTATTAAAGTTAATCATGCTACCATCTTTTATAATTTTTATGTTTACTGATGGTAGAGGATGAGGAAGAAAATAAAATAATACCATTTTAACCAAGAGACAGATGTGGAAGAAGCATTACAGGATAAGAGAGGTCACGGATGTGGAGATGACTTAAAATCAACAAGAATGAAAAGAATATCCCATCCTGAGAGATAACTACTGAAGCTTCATAGCAAAGCACTGATTTAATTTATATTTTAAGGAAGTATTTTCTGAAACACCTCATTATTTTAATAGGAAGGCATCCCTTTATGGCCTTCTTTTAGATCTTTATACATATTTCCTTACATATATTAGCACTCACAATATATTTCCAAAAGTTCTATTATTACAGCCAGACATTTTGGCTCATGCTTTTAATGTCACCACTGAAGAGGCACAGGCAAGACCATCTCTGTGAGGCCTAGACCATGTCAATTATGCAAGGGTCCAGGCCAGCCAGGGCTATATAAGTGAGCCTCATTCTAAAAAAAACCTTCTTTAAATAACTGTAGCAGTGAAGAAATTACCTATTAGCAAAGAGTTATAATGTTCCAGTACTAAAACAATTTAATAAATCTGAACAAACCTAAACAAAAGCAAATACAAAATAAAATAGAAAACAAAAAAAAACATTAGCTAAAATTTAATCTTTGAACTACTATGAATAAAAAAATAAAAATGAATGCTAGTAATTATTTCTCAGCTAGAAAATTTTGATTTTTTTTTATGAAATATCATTACCCCAGTCCACAACTGAACATTTGGAGTTAAGATCCTAAATAATGTTAGAATTCAATATATAATTGAACAGAATGAATCTGTCTGGTTCCTATGTAATAGTCGAATAATGTTTTATTTTATACCTTAATTTCCTACATTGGAATCACAGCTTCATAATGCAATTGAACAACCAGTAACAGACCTTTATTTCAAGTAATGCTTAGGGTCTTAACAATAAGAATATCTATGTGTAGGAAACCAACTTGACTGTCCAAATGTAAATAAAAAAGGATAACACTAATGAACCTTCCAAACTGGTTGCAGAAAAGCCCACAAGGCTTCAACTCTACAACACAGTAGGCAACTGAGGAAGATGGGAACAGAAGAAGCAGTCTTCCCTAGGAGGAACAAATCAACTTGTTTACCTGTGACAAATAGTCAGCCTTGAAAATATCCATACCAGTAGCACTATAATAATGGAACAGGTTATATTTGGTAGTATATTCTTCTATACATATACACACATACATGCAATCACAATTAGAGCTTTTCTAGGGGGAAAGGAGGACATAAATTTTAGATAAGGGGTATATAGGAGTGTTTGGAAGTAGAAAAAAAGGAGAAAGATTGTAATCAAATTTTAACCTCAAAATTAAATGGAGAAAGAAGTGTACCTGGTTCAGACAAGAGACACAGAGACTAGGTGGGAAAATATTGGCATATCTAAACTTTCACAACACATTTGATCTTGTGATTCCTGTACATTTTTCAGATATTGCTTTTGACCTAAATTTTAATTTTTCATACATTTTCCAATGATAAATCAATAATGTCCCATGAATTTTCTTTATGTTAGTATACTTTGGCTCAAGAACCAGTATTTAGTAATTTTGGCTATAGAACTCAATTGGTGGTGTTGTTTATGAAAGGAAAGGATGTCAAGTAAAGTTAATTCCCTGCAAATTACACTCAACAATCTTAATGTAATGAAATATAACCATTAAATGATATAAAAATATATAACTTTCAATTATCTTCTTTGATAATTATTTGAACGTTAAGTACTTACATGAACACATACAAAGTTGGTAAAAATCATAAAATTAATTGAAATGAATTATCTTTTAAAAAATAATTTTATTTTTTCATTATTATAGTTTTGTTATTTAAAACCAATTTTAAAATCTGATCATATTCTTCCCCTGTATCAAGTTTTTTCAGATCCTCTTCCTCTTCCTACCCCTCTAATTTTAAGTACTTTCTAAATATATACATATCTCCAAGAAATACTGGCACATGCCTTTAATCCCAGCACTTTGGAGGTGGACGTAGACTGATCCCTATGAGTTCAAGTGCAACTTAGTCTGCAGAGTGAGATCCAGGACAGCCAAGGGTACACAGAGAAACACTGTCTGGGGAAAAATAAACTGTGAAAACACCGATTGTGAACAAACCAAAGCACACACAATAATCTATAGAGTCCATTACATGTTGGTCAACTACTTCTGAACACAAGGCTTCACTGAAGTGGTTGATATATCCAGTGTGTCACTCCATTAAAGAAGACTGATATTTCCCTCTTCCAGCAGATATAAATGACAGTTCATTTATTAGCCTTTCCCCCCGTGACTAGGTCTTCATTCATACATGCATTCATTCATTCATTTTTAACAAAATACATTTGAATAAGGTAGAACAATACTATCATATCACAACTGGACAGGACAAACCAACAGAAGAAAAAAAGCCCAAGAGAAGAACCTGAGACTCATTCTTTCTGACACTGAACTGAAAAGCATAATACATACACAGAGGACTTGGTGAAGACACAAGTAGGCCCTGTGCATGCTCCCTCAGTCTTTGGGTTCATATGAGCTTTGCTCATGTTGGTTTAGAGGGCCTTGTTTCCTTGGAGTCCTCAATACACTCTGGTTTTGAGCCTCCTCTTCTGCCAGATTCTCTGAGGAGCAGAATTTGAGGGAAACATCACATTTAAGGTTGTGTGTTCCAAGGACTCTTCCTCTCTCTGTATAATGTCAGGCTGTAGGTCTCTCTATTTATTTCCATCTACTGAAGGATAAAGCTTCTCTGTGATAGTCAAATAAGACACTGATATATGAGTATAGCAGAATATCTTTATGAATCATTTTATTGCTATGTTTTTTTTTATTTATTCTTT
Source organism: Onychomys torridus (assembly GCF_903995425.1). Taxonomy (NCBI): domain Eukaryota; kingdom Metazoa; phylum Chordata; class Mammalia; order Rodentia; family Cricetidae; genus Onychomys; species Onychomys torridus. The sequence goes on from NC_050446.1 coordinate 64,760,378, forward strand.
GAGAACAATTTGGTTCTACCCTAGGTCCCTAGGCTAAAATTTGTTGTCTTTGTATTAATATAGTCTCTATCTCAACATCTTACACCTGGTATTGATGGAAAAATAATGTCCAGATTCCTCTTTCTTTGTACTTGAACAGGAGGTACTTATTGGTATTTCTCTATGAAATAAGGGTAACAGAGCACATTGAAGTAGGTGTTGCAGGGGCACCTAGAAGGGAGGTTCTGGTTTTGCTCTTCTGTCTGCATTTTGTGGTTCTGAGGTCTCACAATCTAGCTTAAAACTTGTTTTGTCTTAGAATATGTTTCAATTTTCCTTTTCCTAATTTCAAATAACCCCTTTTTTCAGTAAACTTTTTAACTGAAAAAAAAAATAATGTGAATAACAAGAATTCTAATAGTTTTAATTCAGATAGTTACTTCTAATACTTCGCTGGATTCAGGAGAACATAAAATTGGACAGGTATTAATTACCATGTAATAATATTGAGCAGTCTATTCAAAGTGAATACTTGTACTCAGAAACATTTTTTCACCCCAATATTGTTTTATATTTTATAAACTGATATGTCTTCAGAGTGAGTTCATAAATACCATACCTGTCTGAATCAATATTAGCATCTTTATCCTTTGATTTTAGTTTTCTAAGTGTAAGTTTTTATTTGCGTCCAAATGTGTATGTGTGTCTGTTGTGTGGTATGAAATATATCAATGAATGTATAAGAGTGGTGAGTGATATTTGTCACTATGAACATGAACAGAGAGACAAAAGATGGTACTGACTATGAATATCTATGCTACTAAACCTCATTCCCCTAGGCCAAGTTGTCCACTAAGCCTGGAACTCCATTAGGAAGGATTAATAGTCTGGTGGCCCATGCAATCTATTGGTCTCAATCTTATGAGCATTGGGTTAATCGTGTACTGACATGGCTGGCTTCTGACATAGGTTTTGTGAATCCTGATTCATATCATAATAATTTATTAGCAATTACTCTTCAGCACTGAAAGTATACTATTTTACTTGTTATCAATGACCAGTATCCATCTCCACATTTTCCTGATAGTATTCTTCATTTCCTTATTCCTGAAAATGTATGCCATAGAATTGAGCAATTGTGTCAAGACACTGACAAATGTAACCACATATTTCTCACTAGAAAGTAGCCATGTAGTTTATGCATATATTAATATGTATGGGACAAAGAACAAAACCACAATTGTAGCATTGCCTCCACAGGTAGAGAGAGCTTTACATCAACTTTCAGAGCTATGGGTTCTCAGAGAGACAAGACAGCACCATAAGAGACAAGCAGTAAGTAGAAGATAATGATGCAGATGGAACCACTATTTGCAGACATAAAAAAGAAAAAACAAAAATGTGTGACAGTGCAAGCAAGCTTCAGTAGTGGGAATAAGTCGTATATATATATATATATATATAAAATGACCAATGACATTGGGTCCACAGAAGGCCAGCTGCAAAGTAAAGATAATTTGTGTAATAAAATGCAAGAATCCCCCCTTCCCAGGCTACCATAAGCAAAATGCCACAGATTCTCCTGGTCTTGATAGAAGAATAGTAGTGGGGGTTTGCAAATGGCTAGATGGCAGTCCTAGGCCATGGCTTTAAGGACAATTACCTCCATACCAGTGAAAAAGTGGCAGTAAACTGTTGTGTCGTGAAACATTTGAGGAGATGGTTTCCTCTCATAAAAGAAGTCTACAATAAGCTAGAGTGTGACAACAGTGGAAGTACATGCATCTAGGAATGTCAAGAATATCAAGAAGCACATGAGGACTCCAGCAATGCAGGAGCATAGATCATGGTTGCCACAATTATTATTTTATTTCCAATTGTTGCTAAACCAGCTAGATCAGCAAAAATACAACAAACAGTATATTCTCAATATCTGGGTTCTGAGAAAGCCCTAGGATTACAAACTCATTGACAAAGCTCATGTTTTTCATGATTCTCAAGAGGAAGATGTAAGTAGAATGTGTTCATGTAAATCTGCAAATATGATAAAAATATGACATAGTTTATATTTCAATCAACACGTTTTTGAATTCTTATACAAAATTATATTGATTGATTTTATTACAATTATGAACAGAATATTAGAAAATTTTTAAGATTATTGTTGTGTGATAGGAAGAATTGAGGCAGAAAAAACACTGATTACTTAAAAATAATCATTTTTGTTATTAATGATGACAGCATCTACTAGTGTTAGTGGAGAGAAATACTTCACTGTAAAGTGTCCATGTTCATCAATCACTGGGAGATTTTTATGTGAAATATTAAAAGTCAGTTTGTAACTATATTGTAGATCTTAAAAAATGCTATAACTTACTAATTTTGTCAGAAATTCAAATTGTATAATGCAGGAGTGAATAACCTGCTGTGACTGGTTGGAGTATTGCCTTATCATCCAACAGGGGAAAAGTCAAATTACTGCAGAGTGCTCATAAAATTATGCTCATATTTTAAATACCTTTAAAAGTACAAAGGAAATTGGAACTTTAAATGAGTCAATTTATTTTTCATAATACTGAAATAGCTGTGGGATGTGTCAGCACTACACATGATGCATATGTTGAAAGTGTTATAATTTCTCATTTAATTCATCATTTTAAAACATAGTCAAAGGCTTATAAAAATCACAGTGTTATCATAGCATCAGAGTAAAATTAGTACAAAAATATCGGCTGCTACTCACAACTCAGCATCCTAGTCAATATCGGAGGCAAGGTGATTATTGTTTTTCTATTTATGTAAGAGTTATAATAAATATTTAAATTAAAGGGAAAACATATTAACCTGGGAATTTAAGAGACACAGGCTCCCATACCCTCAGGACTTCATGAAATCAACAAAGTATGAGTGTAAGAATTTTATTGCACTGCTGTTCTATCTAGTTTCCCCTCTATAAATATTAAATCATCTTCCTATTCATAAAGAGAGGAAAGTAAATGATGATTCATAAGGTGATTGACCAATGGCTTATATATGAAAATTTGTAGAAACACATAGATAAAGATCATCAACTTGTTCAACATAATTTAGGCCCTTGAGGATTAATTAATTGGCCCTTTCTTATGCAATGATAACTTGTTTAAGAAAATGCTATTCAACAAGACATGGTTTAAAATTCACTAACCAACATGTTCATACATAGCTTGTATGCTCATATCCAAGAGTTAGCAGAGGCACAAACTGAAAGAGCTAAAATGTCACTCATGGTAACATTTTCTAACCATAATAAGGGAAATTTATTAACTTGAGTAAGACACAATTGCTTTACCCTTTGACAGCTCTTCCTTAAAGACTACATAAATAGTCTAGCTCTAGCACATGTAATATGAAATCTATATCCACTCATGAGCTAAACCAAGGAAAATACAAGATAAAAAGAAAATCTATGAGTGACTGGATCAGATAGTGATCAATAATGATAGACAAAGAAGTCAATTTAACCATTATCATTCAGTGACAGCACAGAAATGCCAGAGAAGTATAAAGAACAAGCAAAGCACAGGGCGTGCTACATATACATGAAATTACATATACATGAAATATCACAAATTAAACTCAGCATTTTGTACAATGATGATACTTAGAAATAAAAAGAAAAATGCTGTAGACTTTGAGATCTGTATTCAGATCCAGATCCTAAACATTTTTTTTGTGGCATAGATCAGGTTACTTTATGACCCTAAAATTCATAAGCTTTAGATTTTGATTATAAAAATGGATTTCAAGAAAACTCTTTTATAAAAATCACATAAAATTAATGATGAAATAATAAATTAGGAGAAGTTGAGTATCCAAAATAAGTTTTCCATTAGAATGACACAGAGCTGACTGAGATAATAATTTTAGTTTCAAGTCTTACATTTGCATAGCAAAGCTCAAAAGTGATTTTGTTCATTTTCAGTTGCAAAGTAAACTTCTTTACTACATTGCAGGAAGATATGATGACATCAGTACACAATGATTCTAACGGTCTTAATGATCAACAGTGAAGTGCTTCGGCCAGTATACTCACTCACAAGCATTTCTGTTTCAGATAGCTTTTTTTTCTCCTTTTTAAATTTATTATATTTGTGTTTTAATTTTACACATCAGCCATGGGTTCCCCTATCTTCCCCCTTCCCGCATCTGCCTCCACCTTCCCCCCAGCACCTCCCCTCCATTCCCATCTCCTCCAGGGCCAAGATTCCCCTGGGGATTCATTTAAACCTGGTGTATTCAGTACACGCAGGTCCTGTCCCCTCCTTCCAGGTTAAGCAAAGTGTCCCTGTGTAAGCCCAAGGTTACAAAGAGCCAGCTCATGCACTAAGGACAGGTCAGTGTCCCACAGCCTAGGTGCTCCCAAACAGTTCAAGCTATTCAATTATCTCACTTATCCGGAGGGCCTGATCCAGTTGGGGGCTCCATACCTTTTGTTTCATAATTCATGTGCTTCCATTAGTTTGGCTGTTTGTCCCTGTGCTTTTCCAATCTTGGTCTCAACAATCCACAATCTTACAGTCCCTACTCTTTCTCGACAATTGGACATCTGGAGTTCCACCTGGGGCCTGGCCAAGGATCTCTGCATCCACTTCCATGAGTTATTGGATGAAAGTTCCAGCACTACAGTTAGGGTGTTTGGCCATTGGATCACCAGACTAGGTCATATCAGGCTTTCTCTGGACCATTGCCAGTAGTTTACAGTGAATGTATGATTGTGGATTTCTCGGGACCTCTCTAGCACTTTGCTTCTTCCTGTTCTTATGTGGTCTTCTTTTATCATGGTCTGTTATTCCTTGTTCTCCCTTTCTGTTCTTGATCCAGCTGAGATCTCCTGCTCCCCTAAGCTCTCTTTCCCTCGAAACTTCCCTTCATTAATCCCACTGTCACTCAGGTTGTTCATGTAGATCTCATCCATTTCTCTGTCATTGGGCTATCCCCATGTCTTTTCTAGGGTCCCGTTTTCTAGGTAGCCTCCCTGGAGTTGTGTAGCAGTCTAGTCATCTTTGTTTTACATCTAGTATAATCCTATGAGTGAGTACATACCATGTTTGACTTTCTGAGTCTTGATTACCTCAATCAGGATGACCATCCATTTGCCTGCAAACCTCATGATGTCATTGATTTTCTCTGATACATAGTACTCCATTGTGTATATATACCATATTTTCTTTATCCATTCTTCAATTGAAGGGCATCTAGGTTGTTTACAGGTTATGGCTATTACAAACAATGCTGATATGAACATAGCTAAGCAAATGCCCTTGTGGTATGATTGAGCATTTCTTGGGTATATGCCCAAAAGTGCTACAGCTGGGTCTTGGGGGAGATGGATTCCCAATTTTCTAAGAAAGTGCCATATTGATTTCCAAAGTGGCTGTACAAGCTTACATTCCCACCAGCAGTGGAGGAGAGTTCCTCTTGTTCCACATCCTTTCCAGCATAAACTGTCTTCTGTGTTTTTGATCTTAGCCATTCTGACAGATGTAAGGTGGTATCTCAGAGTCATTTTGATTTGCATTTCCCATATAATTAGGGATGTTGAACAATTCCTTAAATGTCTTTCAGCCATTTGAACTTCCTCTGTTGAGAATTCTCTGTTTAATTCTATAGCCAATTTCTTAATTGGACTGTTGGGCATTTTGATGTCTAATTTCTTGAGTTCTTTATAAATTCTAGATATCAGCACTCTCAGTTGTGGGGTTGGTGAAGACCTTTTCCCATTCTGTAGGCTTTTGCTTTGTCTTGTTGACTATGTCCTTTGCTCTACAAAAGCTTCTCAGTTTCAACAGGTCCCATTGGTTGATTGTTTCTCTCAGTGTCTGTGCTACTGGTATTATATTTAGAAAGTGATCTCTGGTGCCAATGCATTCAAGACTACTTCCTATTCCCAAATTTCCTTATGTATCATTTTATTAACATCCTCATACTCATTGCCAGAGATGTTCTCCTGATGGCCCTTAGATGTGTAAGGAAGAGACAGAAATAAGCAGAGAATCTTGGTCATGACTAAATGTAAAATATTTCTATCCAGATTTTTCATAGAAGTCATACTTGGTGAGGTACAGAAGCCACACAATAGATTATCTATCAGAAGTACTTTTAATTTGTGATGGAAGGATTTAACAACTAGGTATTGGGGGCAGTGTGTTGTGTCCATTTATTTTATTTCATAACTACTTGTTCTTGAGAGAATGGAATAAACCTCAATGCTTAGATTCCTTCCCTTAAAAAAGATTGTGTGACCAAAGTCAATGTTTTAAGTATGTTCATCATGGTTGCTAAATAAAGGCTCCAAAATTCCTCCCTCACTGCATCTGAAATTTGAAGATGTTTTCCTAAGACATCTATGAGACCAATTTTTAGTCCCCCAAGATTTGTAAAATTTCTTCCCCCATGAATTCAATTCAATTTTTTACACATTTACATCTATGTTGTAAGAATCAAAGGAAGCCTTGGGTGAGTGAAATCTTGAAAGAACATATATTTTTAACATGGGTTTCACTATGCAGAAGATTCCAAGACCTAATATCTGTGTGATATTGACAAAGCCATACCCATACAGGTCAGGTTCAGAAAGACAAGTACAAATGTATATGTATGATTTACCAGTATGTATGAAAACTAGCAGCTGCAGCTTTATCCTCTCTGATACCTACAGCTTGATACTGCTCACCTATAGAGACCTGCTACAGAGATTAACTAAGCCCTCTTTCTGTGCTGTATACAACACTCTAAAGGTCCAAGCTGTGGTAATAGGAAGTGCAGTTTCACCAGAGCACACATCCTACCTGATACTAGTTTTTCTGTATTTATCTCTGTATCTGTCCTTCCTTAGTTCCTTCACTGACCCTAGCCAGGGTTCCAGGACTCAAACAACATGCAATGTGGTATTTGTGAATTTAATGTTATATTGCATTTCTTTATTTATGAGAATTTTTTGTTTTCTAATAATTTCGTATATAATTAGTTTGAGAAATATTACACTATTTTATATTGGAATACAATTTCTCTGTGCAGAATTGGGACAAAATGCTTCTGTCAGAGGAACTATATCAATTAATCTATAAAGATAGTATACATTGTGAAACACTATTGAGTATTTTATGTATAAGAGAGTTTTCTATTAATAGGAATATTATGTATGTCCTCTAGTAATATGTTTCACTTTTTACTTAGATTTAGAATATTATACATGTATACAATGTGTTATGATCATATTGTCAACCCATAACTGTCTCCTCTCCTCTCTTTCGTTTTCTGGATCTTCTTATTACCAATTGGTTTTTCTACTATGCGCATATAGATTTAAGAGCAGTTCCTCACATTACCACAGATAGGAGGTTATTTACTGATTCACAGACAACTTACCTTTACCTAGATGCTATCCCCAATTTGTAATGACTCACAAAGGAAGATTATTTTTCTCCAATGGAGTCTCCCTGGTATACAAACCACTTGAGTGCAGGCCCCTTGCCTAGCAGGATATGTCCAACACAAATGAACTCAAATGTATTTTAGGAGACTTTTCATCTCATAGTGCTTTGTCAGAACTTTTAATAAAAATAAAATAAAACTTACTGGTCTTTTGTACACGTTATGGTTTCCAGTTTTGTGTTTTTATATGATATCTGTGTCTGCAAATGTGTGTGTCTCTGTGTCTATATGGTTTTTTTTGTATTTACTTTGTCTCTTTTTTTCTATTTGTTTGTTTTGACCTATTCTGTTTTATTTAATATTATTGTTTTATCTTATTTTATTGTGTTTTAAATGCCTACTCTAATGACACAGAGAGAAAATGGTGTGGCTTTGGGGCAAGTGGGGAAGTGAAGAGGATTTGGGAGGAGTTAAGGGAAGGAAACCATAATCAGAATATATTATATGAAAAAATTCTATTTTCAATAAAACAAAAAAAGAGCTGAAATAACATCTGTTAGAAGAATCTTAGCAAATTCTAGTCTTTAAACTAGTAGGGATGAAAAACAGGCAGATGGGGTTTCAGTGTTATTTTGTGTCTAAAATTTGTAATTTATTTTCTTCTGGTATATCCTTGCCAGAGTCTACAATTATAAATTGGAGATAATTTAAATAGCCATAAATAATATTTGAAAATTACATATGGTGAAAAAAAATCTATTTTAGACATTGGATTGAAGTTAGAATAATTTATTGCATATTTTCAGCTCAAAATTGAATTCACAACTTCATAAAGCAATTGAACAAATAATGACAGGTCTACATTTTCTAAACTAATGCATGAGGATAAATGAATTATTCAGTAGTAAGGACCTCTATGAGTAGAGCAAGGACATTAAGAATATACATCTAGTATGAGTCAGACACATGACAGAGAATAGGTGAGCAAATTACCCTAATACATGTGTGCTTTTGTTACACATTTGGTCTCAACACATTTTATTTATATACTGTTTTTTTATCAATATCATAATTTTTGAAATACTTTCTAATGAGAAATCAATACAACCACACATTTCTTCTGCAGGTTTATGTACTTTGGTTCTGGTAAGTAAAAATAAGGAGACATAAACACAGTATGAGTATTTAGTTATTTCACCCATAAAATTCAATTTGCCTGTCAGTGCACTTTATAATGAAGGAAAACATATAATTAAGTTAAATTCTTGCACATTCTACTTGACAGCTTGACTTTGTAAAACTATAATGATGAAGTAATGTAACATGTCTTAATTTTAGTGATCTCTACTGACAGTTATTTGAATGTAGTCATTTTCATGTGTATACTCAAAGGAAGAACCCTAAAACCACCAAACAATCACATTGAAATTTATTGTTCTTTTTAATTGATTTTAAATTTAGACCCTGTGGATTCTATTCCCTCTGTAAAAAGTGGGAGAAATATGCTCACTATATGGGCATCTTTGTCTTGGTCCTGCCAGTAAGCGATGCCAAACACCTGCTTTTGTTTGACCTAGAACATGGGAGCTTTATGGGTTTTTTCATATGAAATCAGGTCATTGCATTTATTGACATGGGACAGTGACATCAGACAAGAGAAAAACTTAAGTTTTTTACAAGGACCCACCTTTAAATAAAGTCAAATGATGCTGGAGGAACTGAATAAGACTCTGATTTTGCTCCACTCTGCATTTCAAGGTTCTGAGGTCTCACAATGTCACTCAGAAACTCATTTCCTCTTGGAATGTTTTTTTTTTTTTTTTTTTTTTCCTAATTTCAGGTACACATTTATTTCATTTGGTCAATTTCTTTTTTCATTAAACAAAACATAGTGGTAATGACAAACAGCATAATTATTAAATTTTTTCAAACATTTCCTTAGATATATAAGAATATAAACTTGAACTTGTTTTAATTTTCATAGAGCAGTAAGAAGTTGCCAATTCACAGTGAACAAGTGATCTCAGAAAGAGATTTCTTATCCTCGGTATTGATGCACTTTCTATCAAATGATGTAATGTCCTTATGAGCAAATTATGAGATGCTTTTTGAATAAATACTGACTACTTTATTCTCTATACTAACTGTTCTAAGTGTGACTGCTTTTGTCTCCTGGGGTATGGAAGTGGATGGGTTTGTGCACACGTGTTTACACATGATTTGGGGATGGTGTTTGTGCCGGTGCACATGAACGTAGAGAACAAGAAGGGCATTGTATATGTCCATCTATTGTCCTCTACCATATTTCCTTGTCAAAGCCTGTACTGAGCCTTGAACTTGCTGTTCTTTGGATTAAGTTACTTTCCACCAAGCCCATTAGATTCCCTTATCTGCACTTCAATACTGTTACATTAAAGGTGAGCTGCCATGCCTAATTTTTCATCTGGGTGGTGATACTGAGCTCAGATCATCTTGGTAATATACCAAATGCTCATGCTGACAGATTCTTCTCTCCAGAACATGAATGTGTTCTTTAATATCTATCAGAAATTACTATTAATCTCTTCCACATTTTGCTGATAGAATTCTTCATTTCTTTATTCCTGAATGTGTAAACCATAGGATTGAGCAATGGTGTCAGGACATTGGCAAATATAAGTGTGTTTTTCTCAAAGGAGAATGGGGATGAAGGTCGTGCGTATATTAATATGCACGGGACAAAGAACAAAACAACAACTGTAATGTGGGATCCACAGGTAGAGAGAGCTTTACGGCGACCTTCAGAACTGTGGCCTCTCAGAGAGAACAAGATGACACCATAGGAGACAAGTAATAAGGAGAAAATAATAATGCAGATAGAACCACTATTGGCAAATACCAAAATGACAAATATGTGTGTGTCAGTGCAGGCAAGCTTCAGTAGTGGGAACAAGTCACACATGTAATGATCAATGATATTGGGTCCACAGAAGGGCAGCTGCAAAGTGAAGATAATTTGTATGATAGAATGCAAGAATCCCCCAGTCCATGCTACCCCTACCAAAAGAACACAGAGCCTCCTGCTCATGATAGAAGAATAGTGAAGGGGCTTGCAAATGGCCACATAACGGTCGTAAGCCATAACTGACAGGACAATCACCTCTACTGCAGTGAAGAAGTGTATGGCAAACAGTTGTGTCATGCAGCCTTCAAAGGAGATGGTCTTCCTGTCATGGAAGAAGCCTATGATCATCTTGGGTGTGACAACAGAAGACGTGCAGGCATCCAGTAGTGATAGAAATACCAAGAAAAAGTACATGGGGGAGCCCAGCAGTGTAGGGCTGCAGATGATGGCTGCCACAATTACCATATTGCCACCAAGAGTTGCAAGGTAGACTAACAAAAATACAGCAACCAGTATTTTCTCAACTTTTGGGTTCTGAGAAAGCCCCAGGAGTATGAACTCATTGACAATGCTCTGGTTTTGCATGATTCTCAAGAAGATGGAAGCAAAATGTATTAGTGTAAATCTGCAATCATGAGGGGAAAAAATGCTTCATATGATTTATATTATTACCATCAACAATTAGTTCATCCTTATGCAAAATTATAATAATTGACTATATTACCACCAAGAATACAATATTAGAAATTACTTGATTGATATAGTTGTATAGCATGTAGAATTGAAATTGAGGGAAATTATGGACTATTTTTAAATAGTCACATTTTGAATATTGAGTGCAAACAATTGTTTTTACTAAAGGACACAAATAGTTTATCATTAAAAGATTAGCTTTTATCAACCTCTGGGGTGTTTTGAAGTAAAATATTAACTTGTCTTTTGACCTAAACCTAGAGATAAACAAAAACAGAATTATTTTTTCTTCTTTTTTTTATTCAATTTCCATACCAACCACAGATCCCTGTCTCATCCCTCTTCCTGCTCCACTCCCCCCACAGTCTCCCCCCCCCACCCCCATCTCCTCCTTCAAATGGGTAAGGCCTCCCCTGGGGAGTCAGCAAAGTCTGGCACATTCAATTGAGGCAGGACCAAGCCCCTTCCCCGGCATCAAGGCTAAGCAAGTGTCCCACCATAGGTAATGACATGCCTATTATCAGCATGGAATGGGGCAGGGCTGAGTAGCCTGCAGTGAGTAACAATACAGTACAAGAAGAGACAAGTGTCCTGTGGGGGATGTGTGAAAATCAGAGCTACATTTGAAATTTGTTTATAAGTACAACATGGGTTAAAACTGCAAATGGATTAACATTTCTTGAGGAAAATGTTTAGCTCTATGCATGGTATGTGTGTTTGAAGTGTTGAAAGTTCACTTTTAAATTATTAGTTTAAAGCTTGAGCAAAACTTTTGAAAAATTATGTTGTTATTGTGGTGACCAAATGAAATAATTCCTAAAAAAAGCTACTTCTCCGCTTTCAAGATTCTAGTCAGTAGTACATTTCAGGAGTTACTGCTGATATTTTATTTGTTAAAAAAGTATTAACCAAAGGTGCTTATCCTGGGACTTTGAGACACTGGCTCTAACAATGAGTTCCCCAAGGTATAAAGAGCATAAAGAGTGGGAAGTTTTCATACTAAGAACTTCAGTGTGGGGCTATTTTTCTTGTGTCCTATTTCTCAGCATCAAAGCATCTTACATTGTTACTGTGTGAATGAAACATCTTGACAAGGCAACAAAGAGAAATGATGATTCAGAGGCCATGAACCAATCAGCTATATATCATAATTGGTGGAAATCAGTAGCTGAGAACTGAAACTCCTCACTGAACAAAGTTTACAATGTTGAGACTTAATTCTTTGCTACTTATTTATACAATGTTAAAAGAAAAACAATTCTATAAAATATATTATTTGATATTTATAGGAATTATTAAATCTATGAAAAAAAAAGTCTGTAAACAACTAAGCTGCTCATCCACAAGAATGCTGAGAGAGTTCAATTGAAAAATTTCAAAATGTTATTCATGATAAGGTAACCTTACCAGTCTAGGGGTAACTCATTCACTTGCAAATGAAAGCAGCTCAAAGGGACTCCTAATTCAGACAGTATTGCTTTACAAAGAGAACCAAATTGAGACAGAAGTTCCAAGAGGAACAACGTCTAATGTTAACTGTAAAATTAAGTCAATCTTAGCTTCATCTTTTACACTCTACTTTAGATGCTCATAGCTGTCAAACTGGCACTGCCATATCCCCATTATAACAATTTCCAAAGTTTGTGTGAATATATACAGAATGGGGAGTACAGGGTAATAGTGGTTTATGATCACAGGAGTGATGATTTTATATCATTTAAAATATGATTGACCCAAACACAAGGTATAATTTAAATTGAATTCTGTAACATCAAAAGAGCAAAAATTAAAATTAAACTAAATATAAGTAAACGTTGTTATTTAAATAAGGCAAATATATCCATGTTTTCTTCATAAGCTTGATACATTGATGCACAATAAAGCAGATTGGCAATATCAAGTGGATCTATATGTCTGATTTCTGCAAGTGTTGTATTCTCTATTATTTGTGTTAATCTAAAATTAGATTAAGTACAAGGTGCTGAGATTAAGAGTAAAATGACCCTACATGATGTATATTTGTAAATTCCCTTCCCAATACAGATGCATGCACACACACACACACACACACACACACACACACACACACACAATTTCTAAATAGAAAATTAGTTTGGCTTTTGCTGTCAAATACCCAAGAAAATAGCTTTACATAGAACAGGAACTATGAATATACCAAACTACCAGACTTCAAAGTTTGGGTCCATGAAGAACAAATAGTTCTTCATTTTCATGGAGGCTTGATCAGTTCTGTTGTAGTTCAGTTGGACTCACACTTACCGTTTAGCCTAGGAAAACTCTAAAGTTCCAATCTTCTCTCTTCTACCTCCATTCTTGTATTACTACCCCCAGCCAAATCTATAATTGTTATTAGGATATTCTGTAGAGTATAAAAAAGGATGCTGTAAATGTTGATGTCAGTATTGTTTTAAATAGCACCTACACATATGCTGATATAAAAATGAACTTAGTTAAAAGAAAACTGCTTTAAAATCACATTTGAAAAATTATATAAATTAGAATGATATTAGTTTATTCAAATAATGCTTTTTTAAAACACGTACTAGAAAATAACCCGAAACCATAAGCATGTTTAAATTTTTATACTAATAAACCCATCTTCAGATTTTATTCTAAAAACAAAATGAAATTTTACATTAGAATATGATGCAATTTAAAGTATTAAACAAAGATCTAAGGCATGCATAAAACTATGCTATGTAAATAAGGCCATCATAAATTACAATCATTGATTACAATCACATGATACTGAAAGTGCACTAATAACAGAAGGACTTCTCCTATGATACAGTTATCTAGTGTTTTAAGTGATTAAAAGGTAGGAAAAATATATCCCCATTCTTGATACTGTATCTACAATATTATAAAAGAGAACTCACACACACACACACACACACACACACACACACATACTGATAGAATTAGACTGACATAGTAGCAGAAGCCTTTAATCACAGCACCAGGAAGGTGGATCTCTAAGTTAGAGGCCAGCCTGACCTACATACTAAGTTTCAGGGCACCTAGTACTACATAAAGAGACCATGCCTCAAAAAAATACCCCCCACAGAAGATAGGATTTATTTGCAATAAATATGTTGTAATTATTTTCAAAATATTTCAGGTTAAACATCAAGGTAAAAGCCCACCACACCACATTTGGTTTAAAGTTCTAAGAAAGGTTGTGAGGCTGCAGATCATTCACAGAACAGCAAACTCAGGTGCTAATGGCATATCATCTCACATTAACATCTTTGCACTATTACAGTCTTTCCATAAATGATCATAATACTGAGCCAACACTATCCAACCTCATGTACTCTCAGATTTTAAATCCATATTTTCACATAAGGACCTACTTATCCATTCTCTATTTCTTCTGGAATGTTGGATGGTCTTACCCCTAATAGCTATGTAGCTAAACATTCATCTTGATCACTGTGGAAAATATGGTCACTGTAGCACTCCTGAAGGGGTGATCTTGGGAAGTGTGCCAGTTGTTTTGAAAATCTGGAGAAAGCTGTCTCTTCTTTTCTAGAGAGCAGTCCATTCAATGTGTCCAAAATGGTACAACTATAGCCTATTCTTCATTCTACATTTAAAAGAGAAAAATTTTTCACAGTGAAGGAAGAATATATTAAAATATTAAATGTTAAAATATTTCTCTTATGCTCTCTTCAATATGGTTTAAGAATAAAGGAAAAATAAAGGAGCCAAAAATCTTCTGTAACTGCAAGTGGAATTTATTGTAGGTTTACTGAAAGGCCATCTGCCTGTGAGACTTATTCTTAGCTCCCCAAAGGTTTGGACAATTTATGGCCCCAGGAGTTTCCAAGACATGAGTTTACAAACTTTTACAATTGCTTGAATGCTTATAATACTTTCCCCCAAAGTTAATTCTCAAAATGGGTAGTAGAAACAAACCACTTCTCTCTGGCTACTTACATGAAGAAAACAATACTCCTTTCAAGTAAACTCTATTGTTAGAAGCTCTTCAGTGAAGGGTTGGTACTCATTAGTGTCTCTCCTGCCCATGAAGCAGTGTTGAAAGGCTAAATCTTATGCCACTGTTGTGGAATTATCCATAGGTGCCACATGTTCATAGTTAAAATGGTTTTCTCAAATGCAGAAGACAGTCTTTCATAACATTCCTCCCCATACATTACCCAGCTCTTATAGTCTTTCTGCTCTCTCTTTCAAGATATTTCCTGGATCTAGGAGGGAGTATACAGCTGCTCCACTAGGGTTGTGTGTTTAACAGTGACTTAAATTCAGAACATCAGAGATGTGAGCCTGTGCATTAAGCCCCTACCCATTGCAAAAATAAGCTATTTATCGATATCTAAAAAGCACACTAGGTAGTAGAAATATACACAAATATTTAGAAAAACAACAAAGGGCTTCTTTTTGTAGTGCTTGTAAACTTCATCTGCCTTACACTAAGTTTACAATACCAGCCATGTAATCTCTTTGTGGAAATGCCTCAAATCCATTCAGAAATTTCTTAAATAACCTCAAAACATCCAGTTACCATGTGCCAGTGGATATATCTTGCTTTGTAGATCAGTATTCCAGTATCCTGTGACCACTACTGGTTAAGACCTTTAATTTTTTTTTTTCGCCCCAAACAAACTGCATAACCAGTTCTATAAAAACTAGCCACCAAGGAAGAATGTTCTTAAATTCTTAACTGTGAGTAAGCTAATATGGAATTTAAATAATTTACCAAATTCCTTTATTTAATCTCACAGAGTAAACATTCCTATTCTGAAGAAAAAGAATAGTGTATGGTAGGTATCAGCTTATCTTTATCAGTTAGAGTCTTTCTTCAGGCACATGATGGCTGTGAAAGTTATTAAGCTTGAATTGTTTCTTTGTTGACAAACACTGCATTTAAAATATATTGTTCCATTTTTCTCTTATTTTTCCCTGTAGACTTGAATAAGTGCTAGAGCCTAAAATTCCTCTGCCAAATAAATTAGCTCATTATTTATAACTCAACTTCACCAAAGTACTGACTACATAAGCAGAACAAAGCCACATTCTTGACCAAAAAAATTATACAAATGAGGCTGGGTGGTGGTGGTGCAAGCTTTTAATCCCAACACTGAGGAGGCAGTGCCAGGCAGATCTCTGTGAGTTTGAGGCCAGCCTGGTCTACAGAGTGAGATCCAGGACTGGCACCAAAACTACACAGAGAAACCCTGTCTCAAACAAATGGACCCTATTCCAGTTCCTGATAGAGTCTTTGAATCACTCTAAGACCTAATGAGTGACCATCTACTGTCTAAATTTCTCAATTTTTTTTTTTTTTTTTTTTTTTTGTGGTGGTTTGAGTAAAAAAAAAAAACAGGCCCCTATAGGCCCATAGGGAGTGGTACTATTAGGAGTTATGGCCTTGTTGGAGAAAGTATGTCATCGGGGTAAGCTTTGGGGTTTAAGAAGCTCAAGCCAGACCTAGTGGCTCACTCTCTCTTTTTGCTGCATGCTGATGGAGATGTAGCGCCCAGTTACCTCTCTAGCACCATTTCTGACTGCAGGCTGCCATCTTCCCACCATGATGATAATAGACTTAACCCCTGAACTGTAAGCCATCCCCA
This sequence comes from Onychomys torridus, assembly GCF_903995425.1. Lineage (NCBI taxonomy): Eukaryota > Metazoa > Chordata > Mammalia > Rodentia > Cricetidae > Onychomys > Onychomys torridus. The sequence continues at coordinate 64,776,965 of NC_050446.1, forward strand.
CTTAAATGTTTTCCTTTTAAGAATGTCCATGATAATGGTGTCTCTTCAGAGAAACAGAGATCCTAACTAAGACAGAAGTTGGTACCAGAGACTAGGCATTGCTCTGATAGGCCTGGCCATGATTCTGTTTGGAGGATTGCAGAACAATTTAGAACTTCAGACACAAAAATAAATTGGACATTGTTAAGTTGGGCTTAATGAGCCATCCTAGTAGGAGCATAGAAGACAGTGGTGCTGACGGTGATTTAAACTGTGGGGACCCAGTTTGAGAGTTTTCGGAAAAGAAGAATATTTGTATGTGGCCTAGAGATCATTCTTGTGATATATTGGTGAAGAATGTGGCTGCTTTCTGCCCATGTCCAAAAAGCCTAACTGGGACTAAATTGAAGAGTTTGAGATTAATTACATTAGCAGAGGAAATCTCAAACAGGCTAGTATAGACTTTATTGTGTGATTATTAGTGGTGACTTTAATGAAGATTTATAATGTAAAGGAGCAAGCTGAAAAGAAAAAAAAATACAAAATGTGCAGTTTGAGGAGAAAGAGGGCACAAGGAAGAATAAACGGATTAAAGAAAAGCCAAGAAATAAGTGGAATAAGGGTAGTGGTGACTTCAGAGCAAGACCCCGTTCAGCTAAACTTCCAATTTGTGCAAAGAAATAAAAGACAAGTGAAAGAGAATTTTTAAAAGCTTAGGGCCAAGCGTGGTGGCCACACTTTTAATTACAACACTTGGGAGACAGGCAGATCTCTGTGATAAATACTAGTCTGATTTACAGATTGAGTTCAGGACAGTCAGGCATAGGTAGTGAAGGAAAGGGGACTGGACCTGCCTGTACTGAATCTACAAGCTTTAAATGAATCCCCAGGGGAGTCTTGGCCCTGGAGGAGATGGGAATGGAGGGGAGGGACTGGGGGGAAGGTGGGGGTGGGAGCAGGAGGGGGGAGGATAGGGGACCCGATGGCTGATGTGTAAAATTTAAAAAAAATAAAATAAAATAAATAAACCACCGTTTTCCTATTTTTTTTTTTTTTAAAAAAGGGTAGCTGAGGTCATGATGTCTCTTCACACCAATAGAACACTAAGACACTTGTCATTCAAGCTCTCAACATAATGGCCTAAGATGTTCCATGTCCCACATACTAGAGATTTTCTAGTCCAGTGGAATATATTCTTATTCATTGCAGCTACAAAACACTTTAATGCCTAAAAATTATGTATTCATTCTTATCAGAGCAACACCACCAGTTCTTGCACCAATTTTCAGAGATAATTTTCTTCTTCATGAAATAAAACTCTTATCAACAGAAACCTTAAAAGGCACAGTTTTAATTTTTCACATATATGGATATAATCCATTATGGAGAAAAAAATATAAAACCAAGAAATTGAGGTAAGTGTTGACCTAGCACTTACAGCAAAAATCAGAGTCATTAATATCTGTGCCCAACTAGCTTTTACCTTTTTATTCAGCTGATGACAAACCCCAGAGAACACTCTTTCTTCATATTTCCCCCCTACATAATGTTTCTATTAATTATTTGGAAATTTCATACAATACAACCCAATTACATTCACTTCCTTTTCCTCCCGTCTCCATCCTTCCACACTCATACCCCCACAAATAAAAGCATTAAGTACAATTTGTGTTGTCCATATGTTGCGCCCGCCTCGAACGCAGCAACACCAGAGCTCTTCTTTAAGCAGTTTATTCAGGACCTTGTTACAAGAGATGTCTCTCCTCGGGCGAGCCTCTCCCAGCCCTTAAGTAGGCATGGGCTGCCAACCCTGAGCAGTCACGTGGGCGCTGTACATTGGTCCATGCAAACGCAAGCAACACTCGATTCCAGCCACAGCCAAATAAGGATTTATTTACCACTTCGAGCACTCGCTGTCAGGAGGGTGGAGGGCAGAAGCCAGAGCCATCTTTAAGGTGTGGCTGCATGCAGCTCTCTATGTCCATATACTCTTTTGAAGCCTGGTCAAACTCCCAGTGGCCAGCTACTTGAAGAAAACTGAGTCTTTCCCCACCCAACCCTGCCAAAAGCCCTCAGCTCTGAAGATCTATACTTCAACATCTTTATCACAATTTATAATATCTTTTCACTAGTTATTCTGGACTGTTTCTTTTTCTTTTGGGGGTAAGGGGAGAGGTTGGCAATGAAGCCTTCAATGTCTCTTATTCTCAGTTAGGCATCTGCAGTAACTGATACCAATGCAAAAGATGCCTCCCTTCCCATAGCAGCCTGTTGAGGCAGGCAGAACTGCTGCACGTTTCAGATAACTTAGGGTATGTGCTATAGTGCTCCTGCAATGACTCGGCATCCTACAAAAATAGCCAAAAGGGGGGACTTGAGGCCAGCAATGGCCAGCAGATTCCAGAGCCTATCAGAAAGCACTAACTTAGCAACAAGCACTAAGGCAGGCCTTTCCTCATTATCATTGTTTGGAAGGGAAGAGATTCTGCCCACAAGGCTGGTTAATTTGGATGGTGAAGGGGAGGCCAATCTTAGCTGGTTCATAGCCCATGATTCTCCTAGCAGTTGCTCCTGTTTTAATGCTCATCTCAAAGGTAATATCAAAGTTTGAGGTGATGTGGGATAGTTCATAATGTGATAGATGTATCCAGATTAGGGGGCCTGATTGCCACAGTGCTCCCAGTATGCTTCCCTTAGTCCAGAGGACTAGGGCTGTCAGGGGAACAAGTGGATCATGCCTCTTCAGGGAGGCATTATAGGCAAGTTCACTAGGCCCTCTAAAGATATCCCTGGCTTCCTCCATCAACCATAATTTTGCAGAGATGGAGGAGTGACCCTTGAGAAGGGAAATGAGTTGTCTCATGTCTTCATTAGAAATTGGGAGAAATTGTTTGAGCCAATTAATAATGTCACAGAGTTCCTGGATGTCTGTAAGAGAGTAGGACTCTCTTATTACTATAAAGGCATTGAGGAGTTTGCCTTGAAGGCAAATGGGGGTAGCTATTGTATCTTTTCTGGGGCCACCATGAGGACAAGGGCTACTAAGTCCTCAAGGAACTAGGGCAATAACTCCTCAAGACTCTGTCTGTTCAGATGGGCCAACAGGATATCATCCATATAGTGGATTATTAATAGCTCATTGGGGGCCCTAGCTAAGGCCTGTTGAACATACAACTGGCAGAAAATCAAACTGTTTTTCATACCCGGCAGTAACATCCTCCAGGGATAATGGGATTTTCAGGGACCTTGGATTACCACTTTCTCCAAGATAAACATTTGTCAACCTTGTCACTTCTCCAGTTAACTCTAAGCCCATTTGCTAACCCCTCAAATGTCCCTCTTCCTCAAGCAGCTATAGCCTTTACAGATGCCTAAAGAATGAACTTTGGCCTAATAATCACAATGCCAAATATCAAAGAAGTAACTCATACCCAACTCAACCCAGGCTCCTTCCAAATGGGAGAACTCCAAGCAATCCTTAAAGTACTGGAGTTGAGCCAGTCAGTGCCTATAAACATATTTTCAGACAGCCAATATATGACCCAGGCATGCAAGTTGTGGTCCTTTGCTAAAGCAAAAACCCTTAGAGATCCTATCTCCATGACCATGAAAGCAATACAAGACATGCTAAGAGAATAGGAGGTATCCCTAGTATATAAACCTTATCTGAACTTATTCAATACTGCCAGGAATGCTTACTTCAGGCAATGAAAGGGTTTATATCATGACAATAAACCTGCCCCAATTGGAACAAGCTGGATTACTCCATCAACAATTTCACTTGTCTCCTCATAACTTTCATAGGCTTTTGCCTAATTTGGCTATAGCATAATGCAAACACCTTTCCCGGACTTGTACAACTTGTGCCCCCCAGCACACATGGGACCACTGAATAGAAGGGGAGGTAATCCCAGGGGCCTAATACCCAATGAACTCTGGCAAATGGATATTACCCATCACCCCCTCTTTGGCAACTTAAAATGTATGCACGTAATAGTGGATACATTCTTCTCATTTAACTTTGTCCTAGCACAGAATGGGGAAAAGGCCTCCCAGGCAATCAATGCTTTAAAATTTGCTATCATGGTCATAGGAATGTCTTGGAGCATAAAAACAGGTAATGGCCCAGCATATACCTCTCAACAGTTTAAGGATATCCTTGAGGAATGGAAAATAGAGCACACCACAGGTATTCTATATAACCACCAAGGGTAAGTAATTGTAAAAAGAATAAACTGATACTATCACTACACTTATAAATTGTGGGCAAGGATATGTTTGTGTGTTTCTACAGGGTCAAGTTAAGCCAACATGGGTACCAATCAGACATACAGCCTGCTATGGATTAAGAAAATCTCAAACTGGGCAGGGGTGGCCTCGCGCCTGTAATCCCAGCACTCGGGAGGCAGAGGCAGGTGGATCTCTGTGAGTTCGAGGCCAGCCTGGTCTGCAAAGCTAGCTACAGGACAACCTCCAAAGCTACAGAGAAACCCGGTCTTGAAAAAAACAAAACAAAAAGAAAGAATATCTCAAGGAGGACCTCTCCCTTTGCTGACAGTTCTGCTAATGATTCTGCCAATGATTGTTCACACAGAAGGTCTTTGGGCACTTGTCCCTGACCTGCTTACCCCAATGCCTGTTGTAGTAACTGCCCCTTCTTTCCCTGGAATTTATACAACTAATAAAATATTAGCTCTTCCATATGCACTATATCAAAGTTCTTTTAAGTATTCATTTGCATTCTTTGATTTAGCATGTATCTTTTGCTTTGATGCACACCATAGGTGAATGCTTCTAGGTGCATCCCTTTCTCCTCTTACATTACAGGAGATTTTAAGGGACAATAAGGGGTAACTGGAAACCAGATTTATGCAGGGAAAATGGACTTATGTGGAGTATCAAAATAACAGGCCCCACTATTGAAAAAAATGGAAAAAAAATCAATGAAAGCATTCAGCAACCATTTGATTCCTTTTGTTTAAATTTGGGCGAATATACCACCAAGACTGAAATACCTATTAACTGGAATCATTGCCTTGTCAATTTTGTACCTGACCTACTTTATGGAAAAGCTAACATGGGGCTTTGGATCCAGACACCAGAGGACCAAGAGGATTCATTATCTATGAAGTGTAGCACACCAAAAACTACAGATGGTTACCTCATTAGATGAGTAAAGTGGGCCAGAAATGTTTTGGGGGCCTGCCTTCTGTGTGGCCCCCAATGCCTGCATGTATTTAAGGCCCTTTCTGTTTATATGAGAAGACAATTATTTCAGTGGAAATTATATCCTTTTATATTATGATACCACATCTGCTCCTGACAGATTTACAAATTATCTCAGTGTTATCATATGAAACCATTTGCCCTTTCTACCACTACTGTATGCTTAAAGACCTCCTCTTTCTTTATCTTAAAAATTTCTTAACCAATTTCTCATGCCAATGCTGAATTGCACTTGAGACCTTTGTAAGCTGGGACTCTGCTGGAATCCTGAGGAGACCTCACAGGAAGTGGTGATGTACCTCCCCACTTTCCTTTGGATACCTTTCACCAATGTAATATATTTCCTTAGGGTAGAATTAATGGAACAAACCAGAATAAAAAAAGACTTTGGAATAACGGCAGCCATAGTGTCTACTCTTCTGCTTGCTGTGGCAGGTGGGGCAGCAGCCACAGCCTCCCTGGTTAACATGAGGTCCACTGCCTCTACACTTAATATGTCCATAGGAGAATAGCCCAAGCATTAAACATTCAACAGCTGATTAATTCTCATTTCCATTCAGCTATACTCAATTTACAACAGCAACTAGATTTATTGGATGAAGAAATCCAAACATTAAGATGGTTGGTAAGAGGAAACTGATCCCAATTCACCTCCTTTTGTTTAACCCCTTACCAAGTCTCAAATATAACACAAGCCAGGAGTTGGTTAAGGTAAATCATGTTGGAACCATAGAGCAAAAAGTTCTTAAACCTTACAGTACAACTCTCTAATAAAATCTTAAGGCTGAACTCCACAAATGTGAAACCACTGGAGGTGTCTATAACATTCTTTGCTCAAATTTGGAATCACATAAAATCAATCCTTGACCCTTCAAAAATTGTAGCATGGGGAATGAATGATGGGGGGAATGGTACTCTTAATAATTTGTTAAGTGTTTCCTACAGCATGTTTCCTGGTAGTGCTGTGTCAACAAAATGAACCTCCAAGTGCTGATAGCTCTGGAACACCATGATCATGACCTCCCTAAGGAAGTCATAAGAGCCTGGTTCATTAAATTCCTGATGCCTCTGTCTAATGCTCTTGTACCCTAGGCACTCTACAGGGCTGGTAGTCAAGGATGGGTAAGAGCCTGTCAGGCAACCTAAGACAGACACAGCGCAAAATGGTAGGGTGTTCCGAGGTGGGGCCAATGAGATTAGAACATCAAACTCCAATTCCTACTGAGCTACCAATATAAAAGAATAAAATGAGGCAGGCAGAACTGCTACACATTTCAGATAAGCACATTTCATGTGCTATTACTGCTCCTGCAATAACTAGGCATGCTACAAAAATAGCCAAAAGAAGGGACTCGAGGCCAGTAATGGCCAGCAAATTCCCAATATGGCGGTGGTATATTTACTGCCAGCTCTAGGAGCCATGTACACCACCAAGTCTTGGAAGCAGTAGGTCTATGCCTCCATCAAAGCAGCGTGTATCCCTGAAATCATTTTTTTTTTCCTCTGTACTAACAAAAGCTAAATCTGCCATGCCGTGCACTGAACAACTTGGAGAAACCTGTGTAACTTGGCAGGAATCTGCCATACTGTAGCTTCTGCCCACACACTGTTAACCTGCCACTGCCAGGGGACACATCACTGTACCTCTGCCCCACCATTAGTGACATGAACTAGGACATGAAATTTGCTATCTGTCCTAGTACAGATAAATCCCATGACACGAATTATAATTCATATCAGCTGACATTTGTCAAAGACTGTCACAGTTTAATCCAAAAAATATCTATTTTCCTAACTCTCAGTTTCAATTATTCTGAACATATTATTTTTATACTTTACCCTGTTTTGCTTAATTCTCTGTCAGCTATATCTTTAGAAGTACAGAGTGAAAAAAAAAAAAAAAAACAACCGTGATTATTATTATGAAAATGCATTGGGCCAGATATAATGAATATATTTATGTTTTATGAATGCATTTTTATTGAAAATAACTTTTTAATACATTATTTTCTGATCATGGTCTTCCCAGACTCTTCCTGCCTTCCCATTCACCCAACTACACCATATCTTCTTTCTCTCTTTAGAAAACAAACAAGGAAACAAAAAAAAAAGGATTAAAAAAAAATTCACAAGAAATACACACACACACAAACACACACACACACACACACACACACACACACACACACACACACACCACAATCCATAAAAACACAAAAATAGAAACCATAAAATTCCAAGGCCAGTAAGACAAAAGAAATTCTTCAACATAACAATAATTGACAAGTGGTCTGCAAAAATTTCATTGATTTCATTTTATATTGGCCACTCACTGCTGTGCATGGGGCCTACTACTAAGTATTGCCAATTTACCCAGTGGGACTCCATTTTGGAAGGCCTATTTTTCCTTTGCAAGAGCAATGTCATTTGGAGATAGTATCTTGACTAAGAATGAGTGTTCATGTCCACTTGCTCCTCTCAGCTCTAGGACCCTATCTAGCTTTAATCTATACAGGTCCTACCCATGCTGACAGTCTCTGTGAGTTCATATACACATCAGTTCTATTGTGTCTGGACTATATAGTTTCCTTGGTGTCACCCATCTTCTCTGGTCCCTTTATTTTTTAATGGGTGTTAAGGATCTTAACTCAGATTCTCAAACATTGTATCAACTAAGCCATATCTTACTACAAGTTTTACCTCATTTTTTATATTTACAAAATAAATACAAATTTTATAGTTTTTATATGAAAAGGAAAGACAACCATGACTTTAACCCAGAGACAGATGAAATAATAGTTTGGGGATGACAGAGGTTATGAGATAGTGAGGATGATCCAAGACCCACAAGAAAAATAATAATTCAAGAAAGAACTAATAAAAGATTTTGAGCAAATCAGTGCTTCATCTCATTTATAATATAAGAAATACTCTTGGAATCCTTTCAGTCTTTTAATTGGCAAAAAGCTCTCCATTACCTGCTTCCAGATATCTGTATATATTTTTTCTCTCTTTGAATACTAACAATGTATTTACAAAAGTTATTCAAATATTAAAATGTGGTGAGGCACACTTTAATTCTCTGCACTGCAGAGGCAATGGCTGGCAAATACCTATGAGATCAAAGCCAACTAGACCTGTATAGTAAGACTCTGACTCAAAAAGAAAAAAAAAAAGACAGAAACTTAAAAAAAAATTATTACAACTGCTAAAATAAACCAACAAAGTGTTAGCACAATTTATAGTGGCTCAAAACTAAAATATTTTAATGAATTTTACCATTCCAAAACAAAATCAACACAGAATATAGAATGGAAGACTGAGAAGCATCTAGTAGGAGAATCTCAGCAAATTCTAAATTTTAAGTTAGTGTGAGTAAAAGCAAGTGAGTGGCTCTATTTCTTGGCTGAAAATTCGAATATGTTTTCTTACTGTTATGTTATTTCTGAAGTCCACAATTAGACATTAAGAATTAAAGTAATAATAAAAATAATGTTTGAGTTCAATGTACAATGGAACAGAGTAAGTCTGTTTTTATTACTACACTGTAGTCAGAATAATATTTTATTTACTGATCTCTTTTCAAACAATGGAGTCACAGCTTAATAAAGCTGTTAAGCAACTAAGTTAGATCTCTATTTTTTAAGCTAATTCTTAGGGGCAAATGAACAACTGTGCATTAGAAACCTCTGTGTGTAGTGCAGAGTCCTCAAGAAGTCCTGTTAGATAAACGACAGACACAGAGAGGTGAGCAAATCTTCTTAGCCCATCTATGCTTTTGTTATATATTTAGTCCAATTTGACCTATACAGGTTTTCAGGATACTGTTTTAACCAAAATCCTTATTCTTCATGCATTTTCCAATGGGAAAGTGATTCATACAATCACACAATTCCATGTATCTTTTGCAGACTTTTGTATATATGCTCTGGCATGTAAAATTAAGGACAAAGAGACAATGTAAATATTTTCTAATTTTTCACATAAAATCAACGAGTCTGCTAGTGTTCTTAGTTATGAGAGGGAAATTGTGCAACTTTAATTTCCTGAACATTCTACTTGGCACTCTGAATTTAACAAAACAACTATTAATGAAACACATTATTTTTTAATTTTGGTGACCTCTATTCATAATTATTTGAATATATTGTTTTTATGTAGATTCACAAAGAATACAAAAATAACAAAATAAATTGAAATTTTTACTCTTTTATGAACTTATTTTAAACCTGGTTCCTCTTTATTCTATTCCCTCTGTAAAGCGTAGGTAACATGAACACACCAAAGTGACATCTTATCCCTGTTCCCGCCAGCAAAGTGATTCCAATACCTGCCATTGGTTTTGATGGGACAGAAGGTGCTAATGAGTATTACCCTATGGAACTGGGTCACAGGACTCATTAGATTGGGGTACTCATCTCACCCAAAGGAAGTTCTGGCTCATCTAGTAAAAATTTAAGAACTAACTTAAAATTTCTCCCAGATATTAATGGGCCAACATTAAAAATAAAGTTAAATGATACAAGCATAAATAATGTTTGGGTTCTGTTTGGCATCCTCTCTCTGTATTTGTAGGGTTGCAAGTCTTACAATGTTCCTTAAAATATACTTTTCTTATAATTATTTGAGTAGTTTTCTAATGCCAAATACACATTCATTTTTTTTTCACATCAACCATTTTTTTTTTTTTTACATGTATGGCTGTTGACATTTGGGCATGACATGGGTGATTGCTGCCTGTAGAGGTCAGAAGAGAATGTTAGATGTCCTGAAACTGAAGTACAGACAATTGGGACCCATCAAGTGGGTGCTGGAAATCAAATTAAGATCCTATGGAAGAGCAGCAAGTGCTCTTAAGTTGTGGGCTGCCTCTCTCACCCCTTCAACCACTTTTTAAAATAAAACATAGGGTTAATGTCTGGCATTCTAATAGTTGAGCCTCTCCCAATAGGTCACTGGATTTATGTGAGCATAAAATTATACAAGAATTGATTTTCATGTGACAGTATTTATTAGTAAATTGATGGACTCTCTATTGAATGATGTCACTCCTTACTCTATATTGAGAAAATTATGCAGTGTTTATCAAAGTAAATAGTGACTTCTTCATTGCTTGCATTGTTTTCTAAGTGTACTTTTTTTTGGCTGTATTTGTGTCCCTGTGTGTATGTGTGGATAGTATAAAGATATGTGTACACATGTGAGGTGGAAGGTTTTATGCCTCTTGAAGTAAATGTAGAGGAAAAAAGAGGAATTACACCAATGTATAGCTCTATACCTAATTTCCTTGAGACAAGTCACCATTTTAAGACAGGGTTTCTCTGTGTAGCTTTGCACCTTTCCTGGAACTTGCTTTGGAGACAAGGCTGGCCTCGAACTCACAGAGATCTGACTGGCTCTGCCTCCCAAGTGCTGGGATTAAAGGCATGTGCCACCACTGCCCTGCTGACCATTGAATCTTGAACACACTAATGGTCTACGAGATACACAGTCCACTGAGCCTTTGAAATCTACCTATTCCATCTTTACTAGCACCAGGTTAAAGGTTCCCTGCTGTGCCTAGCATCTGACATGGGTGCTGGGTTTCAGGGTCTCATGTTTGTATATAAAGGTCTCTTCCCCACTGAACTGTCTCCGACCAGGAAAAGGGTAGTATTTTAACATTTATGAGAAGCCACTGTCAATCTCCTAAACATTTTCCTAAAGGCATTCTTCATTTCCTTATTCCTGAAAGTATAAACCATAGGATTAAGCATTGGTGTCAGAACAGAGGCAAATATAAGTGTGTTTTTCTCAAAAGAAAAAGCAGATGAAGGTCGTGCATATATTAGTATGCATGGGACAAAGAATAAAATCACAACAGTAATGTGGGATCCACAAGTAGAGAGAGCTTTACTTCGTCCTTCAGAGCTGTGACCTCTTAGAGAGAAGAGGATGACACCATAGGAGACAAGCAGCAAGGAGAAGATAATGATGCAGAAGGACCCACTGTTAGCAAACACCAAGATGACAAAAATGCGTGTGTCAGTGCAGGCAAGCTGCAGTAATGGGAATAAGTCACATATGAAATGATCAATAAAATTGGGTCCACAGAAGGGAAGCTGCAAAGTGAAGATAACTTGTGAGATAGAATGCAAGAATCCCCCTGTCCAGGCCACCCCTATAAGAGTGCCACAGAGCTTCCGGGTCATGATGGAAGAGTAATGTAAGGGCTTGCAAATGGCCACATAGCGGTCATAGGCCATGGCTGTCAGAATAATCACCTCCACTCCGGCAAAGAAGTGGCTGGTAAACAGTTGAGTCATGCAACATTCAAAGGAGATGGTCTTCCTCTCATGGAAGAAGTCTATAATCATCTTGGGTGTGATGGTGGTAGAAGTGCATGCATCCAGTAAGGACAAGAATGCCAAGAAGAAGTACATGGGAGAGCCCAGCAGTGCAGGGCTGTAGATGATGGTCACCACAATTATTATGTTACCCCCAATTGTTGCAATATAGACCAACAAAAATACGACAAATAGTATTTTCTCAACTTTGGGGTTCTGTGAAAGCCCCAGGAGTACAAACTCAGTGACAAAGCTCTGGTTTTGCATGATTCTCAAGAAGATGATAAATAAAAAATATGTTCATAAAAATCTGCAATAATGAGAAAAAGCGCTTTTTATTGCAATTGAGAACAGGATATTAGGAAATTTAGAAGAGTATCATTGTATAACATGTAAAATTGTGGCAGAAATAAAATTTTGAATGCTTTAAAATAGCTGTATTTTGAATATTGGTAATTTAAATATTCCCTGTGCTATAAATGAGAAATAGTTTTACTTTGTATGGCCATCTTTTATTAATCTATAGGGAATTTTTGGACTGAAAATTCAAAACAATTAGAAATTATTTCCTAGATATTAACAAAAGGGCAGTTTTACTAAACATGTTTGTCACCTTCATTATAAGCAATCTGTAATGACTATTTGGTACACTATCTTATCTATGATCTCAATAAAGAGGCAAAATGTACTTTGAATGCAATTGAAAATCCTGGCTACATAATTTTTGATGTACAAAACATATTAGAACTTTGAATGAATTAATCTCTTCATCACAAGACAGACAATTCTTTGATAAATGCACAGTATACTCATGGTGCATCAATTGAAAATGTTGCAAATTCACCTTTAAATGAACATTGTAAAATGTGAGCAGAATTTTTATATTACGTTGTTGTCATCACAGCTAAATGAAATTACTATGAAAACAGTATCAAAAACAAACTAACAAGAACTAACTACTGTTTAAGGCTCTGCCTCCTAGTCAATATTATGAGGCAAAAGTTACTGATTATACCTCATTATACTAAAGTTATAACTAAAGAGGTTGAAATAAAAAATCAAAAGATGATTAACCTGTGGTTTTTGGAGAGACTGGCTTGAACATATGAGATCTTCACAAAAGATCTCAGCAGATTGAAGATAGGGATTTAGTTTCTCAATGAGTATCTCAGAATAGTTTCTACTATCTATTTAATGAATATTATTATTTGGTTCATGTTTTAATGAGGTATTTTTATAAGGGCAGTAGAGAAAATTATTAAGAATCAGAAGCAGTTGACCAATCAATCAATTTCATGTGAAAACCTGTAGCAACACATAGCTAAAGAAGAAAAATTACTTGTTGGATATAATTTAGACCCTTGAGACTCAATTATTTGCCAATTATTTATACAATACAACCTTCCAAAGAAAACATAACTCCTTGAGATAAATGGTTTAGAATTTATACGAACATGGTATAAAACATGTTTATAAACAGTTTACCTGCACTCCTGTAAGGATTATGAGGTTAAATTGAAAATATCAAAATGTCACTCACAGTAATCACCAGTACATAATTAATTTTTGACACCAGCTACTTTGTCCACAGAAAGCTTCCATGAACTGCCTAAGCAAATATTCTAGCTCTTTTTCTCCAGATAATGCCAGCTTCACAAGGTATCTAGTGTTGTTTGTTAAAGTCGTCATCTGTTTCAAGGAGCCATTTCTTTGATGAAGAATGAGACCTGTACTTATCCATGGCAATAAGGACAAATATTAAGAATTCAGTTAGGAAAGTCGTGGTTGTAGAGTCTCCTTCAAAATCCCTAAACAGTTGTCTTGATTCTGGTATGATTTCTCACTTGTTGAGTAGGCCTAGAGGGCAGAAAAATTGTAAAAAAAAAAAAAAAAAATCTGATGAAACTCAAAGTTTCCAATAATATCAGAAAAGGTACACCTACAAAGTCTCATCAACATTTTTAGGCTTTCGAACCCACTCACACTGAGTTCTGTTTCAGATAGTTTCACTGGACAAAGAAATCCAAAATGAGAGGGAAGCTCTAAGAAAAACAAAACCCAATGTTGACTTAAAGCTTAAGCAAAACTTTTATGTTCTAGCCCGGATAGCCATTTGCACCATATAAAATGATACCATCATTTTTATAGCAAGGCAAGTTCCAAAATTTGTGTTAAAATACTCATGCTGGAGAATACACTCTAATCGTGATTTAGGATGAAAAGGGTTACAATTTTATGGAATGCAGAAGATAACTGACCTAAACACAAGCTGTAGCCTTAATTGAATTATTTGACATGAGAAGGACAATAATGAAAATAAATATGAATATGAATAGAATCTGTAATTTGTATGTGACACAGTTTCCATATTCTCTCCATTACCCTGACAATTGCATGCACAGTTAAGCAGTGTGGCAGTATGAAGTCAATCTATGTCAGAGATATTTTAGAACCGCTGTTTCTGCTTTACTTTTGTTAATCTAAAATTAGAATGAGAAGTGTGAAGCAGAAAACTTTCTAAAAGCTTATCCTCTGTTGTGAGAAAGTTGCAAAAGAAGATGAAAGGTAGATATGATTATAAAACATTGTTTCTATCTATAAAATTCTCAAAAAAATAAACAAAACTTTATTTTAAAGTAGGTAACAAAACAGCTTTATGTGTAATGATGAATTTTATAATTGAACGCACTATTATACCTCATGATTTATGGTCTGTGAAGGCAAGTAGTTAGTTTTTATTTTAGGGGGAGTTGACAACTAATCTAACTAATCTAACATTGCCCAGGATGGACTCAAACTCACCATGTAGGCTAGGATGACTTTGAACTTCCAATACTCCTGCCTTCACCTCCAAATCCTAGGATTATAAATTTGTGCTGTCACAGTCAGTCAAACACATACTAATTAACAATCATATTCTGCAAACAATATTGAAAAAGAAACTTGTTAATAGTGAGGTTGACATTAAACAATGTCTGCACATCTAAACTGAGATAAAAAGTAGAATCAGTGAAGAGAAAAATATCGTTTTTATCACATTCTAAAATGTGTTCAATAACAAGGACAGTGGTTCAGTCGTGCAATGCTTTCAGAACACACCTTAGAAGATAACAGTATAGCCATAAGCATGTTGATATACTTGAGGTAGCACTCTAGACATGAAACTTATTCTAAAAGTAAGATGAAATAATTTTACAACAGAATATAATGCAGTATCTAAAATATTGGAAAATGAAAAATATCTAAAATATTCATAACAGGTATGATATGTAAACAAGGCTATTACAAATAACTATTACATGATACTATAAATATATTAATAATGTGAATACATCAGAGATGAAGCAATTTAACTATTAAGTGGAAGAAAGATAAATGTTAATTTATAAATATTTTAAATATATTCTGTAATCTACAAGTAAACATGAAAGTTAGGTTTTATAATAAAAATGTTCATTTAGCTAAACATTTAAAACCAAACACCAAGATTAAAACCAACATAATCAAATTTCCTTTTAATTTCTAAAAATAGCATGAGGCTTGCAGATGATTCACCAGATTACTAAATATGGAACAAATGAGCTCACTTAAGAAGTTACCTCACATTGACTACTTTGATTGGTTATCACCTTTCTGTGAATGGCCATATGGTGGAGTCAACACTTTCCCACTTTCAATGCTCTTTGGTTTCAAATCCATATTTTCATATAGGAAACAACCTGTTGTCTCTATAGTTATCCTTAAATATTCTATGACCACTGTGCTCAAACTGTCATACATTGAAAAATGATGGATCTGTTCTTGATCTGGCTGTGTTCTCATAGCAGAAACTGTGCCCACTGTTTCCTGAGCAGTGACCTTGAGATGTGACTTTGAGAAAACCCTAGATCCACTGTCTCTGTTGCCCATTATTTCCTTCACATTCATTTTAGCAGCAAAGTTAATTATGGCACCAATTTACCTGCAGAAAATAGGATGTCTTTGTTAACTGTGACATGTGATAACACTCAAAGCTACTAGAGGAACGAGTGGCATGGTATCAATATATACAATTGCTTTCAAATATAATTTGTACAAATATTATTATTACATATAATAATGAATTATTATCTAAATAATAAATTATATATAATATAATTATTTGTTGCATATATTAAATTTTATGAAGCAGTAATATTTTTATCTAAGATTATAATTTACTACTAAAATTCCTTTCCATGACCATGTGGGAAATACATTCTCTTCAGATTCTTTTTCTCTCCCCAACTGTTGCTCTCCTGATTTCCTTAAATATCTTAATTTGTCTTGTCTTAGAGTTTGTGAAATGAAGGGGAAAGGACTTTTCTCTCTTTTTTCATCCCTACTTGATGAATGATGTCTTGGTGATTCAGTTTATATTCAGAGAGAGACCAGGCCAAGATACTAGCACTGAAATCATTCAGAGTTACAAACACTTAGTTTTGGATGAAATGTTTGAAGTGAATGCCAAATCTGAGTGGAAATAAAGTAGACAAGATTAAATCAGAAGAATTTGCTCTGTGACTTGATTCACTTTTTGATCATTAGTGACCTCCCTGTGCTATGTGTTAGTCTGTATTTGTGAAAATACAGCATGCTTTTTCACTTTCAAAAACTATAAAATGTATAGAAGCCTGTCAATTACCATGTTCCAATACCAGCATTCTTTAAACAACCTCAAATCACACCAGATTTGAACTCAAATGTCATATTTATGAGATTATTAATACATAAACTAACATGGATTTAGAAAAACAAAGAATTGCTGGAGAAATAAAAGAAAGACTTGTGTCATATTTCTGAATTATTTGGTTCCAACTTGAAGATTAAACATTCAAAACATTTACTACTATTCAACTTGAGAAATATATAGTAATAATGAAATAGGACTTCTTTTAGAAAGGAGGAAGGATGAAAAGACAGAAGAAAAGGTGGAAGGGAGGAAGGAGGGAAGAAGGGAGGAAGGAAGGGAGGAACGGAAAGACAATGGAGGGAAGGAGGGAGGATGGGAAGGAAGGAGTTTACACTGTAACAACCGTTATTTGAGCCCTGTAGGAACTTGAGCAATTGTTCATTGTGAAGTGCTGATCAATGGCCTCCTCAGGTGTCATTTCATTCACTTCTGAACCACTGACTTTAGTCATACAATCTCTTCTATAAAGGTAAACAATCCAAGGACCAGGAGTTTTGCTACTCTCAAGGATAGTTATGAAGTGAATGGGTCATGATTATAATAAGTGTTAAATTTTATCACAATTTGAAATTCATCCCTAATAATGAAAAATCCAGGGCCTTGTGAGCCTCACCATGTGTCAACTATGTGAAAAAAAAAATCTGAGAATGGCCAACCTTTATTATTTGTGGTCAAATGTCCGTTCAGTGGTGACCAAGAGATTCTGATTCTCTTTAGCTCTTCCTTCAACATCTAAGGGAGAGCAGGGGAGCATCGTGGGCAATGAAGGTGGAGGATGTTACCTCTGTGTCTTGAGTCTGGTTCATCATGGTTGCCGAACAAAACAAAACTGAAGGATTCAAAATTCCTGCTTAACTGCATCTCGAAATTAAAAAGGGTTCCCCTAGACAACATGAGTCTGTGAAACTAATTCTTAGTCCCCTCAGGTTTGTAAAATTCTGGTCCCATGAGAATCCAACACACCATGTACATAACTTTTCACTTAATTGTATATTTATAGTTCTTCTATGTCCATCCAAATTATGTTATGTTTTTATTTAATTTTGGGAGGATTCTATTGGATAAATGTTTCTGTATGTCATCTTAGTAAATATCACACTATTTTTTAATAGATTTAATGCAATATCTGTGCAGAATTTTGATAAAATGATTTCTGTCACAAGGAGTCTATCAATCAATGAATATAAATGAAAATATGCATTATTTTGGAAACATTGTCAAGGTTTGTTCACTAAAGAAAAATATTTTGTGTATGAATATATGAGATATGTACATTGATAAGAATATTATTTATTTCATATAAGTATTTTCTCTTTTACTTAATTTTGACAATTTTATATATGTATACAATGTATTATAATCATAGTGACCATCCCTAATGATTTCTTTTCCTCCATCCAATTTTCTAGATCTGACCCCCTTCTCATTTTCAACCACCCCTTTTCTTATAGTCATGACATTTATTTTAATTACTCAATTTAAGTAGCCTATATGAACACAGATAGGTGATTACTTACTAAGCCATGAACTCACCTATGACTATATACCTGAAGAGAATGACATACCTTGCCATCTTTAACTGTTGATAGCTCCTCAGGAAGTGGTGAGACCTCAGGAACACATCTTTTAACCATGATGTTGAAGAGCCTAGTCTTCTGCAAGTTTTATTCAGATATTCAGAGTTGGTATTTTGTTCATGGTTTAATGACCATGACAAATCCACCAGACAATGCATGATAAAACACTTCCTTTTTCTTCAGGTCATACATTCTATTTTGTCTTCTATTTTGAGATACTTCCTGGTGTTTGAAGGGATGATTGTAGCTGTTCCGTTAAGGGATGAGTATTCAACATTTACTTATTCTCTGTATTTTCAAGAGTTACAAATCTTTGCTTTAACCTCTGGTCACATCCAAAAGAAGCCTGTATCAGTAGGTGAGAATTTAAATAGTTATTTTGAAAATAGGACCATTCCAATTTGTATCCCCTTAATCTCCTTATGTTGTCTTATAGTTCTGGCTAGAACTTCAAGTACTATATTGAATAAGTATGAGGAGAGGGGACAGCCTTGCCTTGTTCCTGATTTTAGTGGTATTGCTTTGAGTTTCTCTCCATTTAATTTGATGTTGGCTTGCTGTAGAAGGACTTTATTATGTTTAGGTATGTTCCCTGTATCACTCCAAGACCTTTATCATGAAGGGGTATTGGATTTTGTCAAATGCCTTTTCTGTATCTAGTGAGATGATCATGTGGGTTTTTTTTTTGTTTTTTTTTTTTTTTTTTTTCCCTTTGAGTTTGTTTATATGGTGTATTACATTGACGGACTTTCGTATGTTGAAACACCCTTGCATCCCTGGGATAAAGCCTACTTGATCATGGTGGATAATTGTTTTGATGTGTTCTTAGAGTCTGTTTGCCAGTATTTTATTGAGCATTTTTGCATCAATGTTTATGAGGGAGATAGATCTGTAGTTCTCTTTCTTTGTTGCATCTTTGTTTGGTTTAGGAATCAGGGTAATTGTAGCCACATAGAAGGAGTTTGGTAATATTCCTTCTGCTTCTATTGTGTGGAACAATTTAAAGAGTGTTGGTATTAAGTCTTCTTTGAAGAACTGGTAGAATTCTACAGTGAAACAATCTGGTCCTGGGGTTTTATTTTGATTGGGAGACGTTTAATGACTGATTCTATTTCCTTAGGGGTTATTGGGCTATTTAAATGGTTTATCTGGTCTTGATTTAACTTAGGTATGTGGTACCTATGCAGAAAATTAACCATTTCTTTTAGATTTCCCAGTTTTGTGTAGTAGAGGTTTTTGAAGTATGACCGATGATTCTCAGCATTTCCTCATTGTCTGTTGTTATGTCCCCCTTTTCATTTCTGATTTTGTTAATTTGGATGCTCTCTCTCTGTCTTTTGGTTAGTTGGATAAGGGCTTGTCTATTTTGTTGATTTTCTCAAAGAACCAACTCTTTGTTTCATTATTTTTTGTATTGTTCTCTTATTTCTATTTTATTGATTTCAGCTCTCAATTTGATAATTTCCTGGTGTCTGTTTCTCCTAGGAGACTTTGCTTCTTCCTGTTCTAGAGCTTTTAGGTGTGCTGTTAAATCACTAGTGTGAGATTTCTCCGACTTCTTTATGTGGGAATTTAGTGCTATGAATTTCCCTCTTAGCACTGCTTTTATAGTGTCCCATAAGTTTGGGTATGTGGTGTATTCATTTTCATTGATATCTAGGAAGTCTTTAATTTCTTCCTTTATTTCTTCCTTAACCCATTGGTGGTTCAGTTGAGCATTATTCAGTTTCCATGAGATTGTAGGTTTTCTGTAGTTTTTGTTGTTGTTGAAATCTAACTTTAAACCATGGTGGTCTGATAGAACACAGGAGGTTATTCCAATTGTTTTGTATCTGTTGAGATTTTCTTTGTGGCCAAGTATGTGGTTGATTTCAGAGAAGGTTCCATGTGGTGCTGAGAAGAAGGTGTATTCTTTTTTTCGGGTGGAATGTTCTGTAGATATTGATTAAGTCCATTTGAGTCATAGCATAAGTTAAGTCCTTTATTTCTCTGTTAAGTTTCAATTTGGCAGATCTGTCCAAAGGTGAAAGTGGGATGTTGAAGTCTCCCACTATTAATGTGTGGGGTTTTATATGTGAGTTAATCTTTAGTAATGTTTCTTTTACATATGTGGGTGCCCTTGTGTTTGGGAAAGAAATGCTCAGAATTGAAACTTCATCTTGGTGGATCTTTCCTGCTATGAGTATTCAATGTCCTTTATCATCTCTTTTGATTGATTTTAGTTTTAAGTCTATTTTGCTGGATAATAGGGTGGCTACACCAGCTTGCTTCTTAAGACCATTTGATTGGAAAGTCTTTTCCCAGCCTTTTATTCTTAGGTAGTGTCTATCTTTGAATTTGAGGTGTGTGTCTTGTATGCAGCAGAAAGATGGGTCCTGTTTTCATATCCTTTCTGTTAGTCTATGTCTTTTTATAGGTGAATTAAGTCCATTCATATTAAAGGATATTAATGACCAGTGATTGTTCATTCCTGTTATTATTTTTATTTTTTGGTGGTAGTGTGTATGTACTTCTCTTCTTTGGTGTTTACTGCTGTGGTGTTATCTATTGCCTGTGTTTTCGAGGGTGTATCTGCCTTCCTTAGGTTGGAATTTTCCTACTAGTGCTTTCTATAGGGCTGGGTTTGTGGATAACTATTGTTTAAATCTGTTTTTTGTCTTGGACGGTCTTGTTCACTACATCTATGATGACTGAAAGTTTTGGTGGGTGTATTTGTCTAGGCTAGCATCCATGGTCTCTTAGTGTCTGCATTATATCTGTCCAGGTCCTTCTGGCTTTCAAAGTCTCCATTGAGAAATCGGCAATTTGATACCTTGTCCACTTAGAGAAAAGAAAAAAAAAATTCTCCCCTAGAGTCTATTACTTGACTAGACATGGGCTTTTGTTAAAGTTTATAGTATTGGGTATGTGTATTTGAGAATATCTCAAATCATCTCTGAAAGTTATTGGTTATCCCACAAAATGTTAAGTCACTATTGCTTCAGTGGACACATCTCATCTAACAGTTGCATATTCTGACACTCACTGGTCAGATATAAGTAAGACATTTAATGAGTTTTCTCCCACAGAAGCAAATATTGCACTTTGGGGACTATGAACCCTAGCCAGAAAAAAAGAAAAGCTAAAAGGAGCTCTTAATTTGAGCTTCTATGAAATTAACATACACTTACAACTTTTACACATACAGTGACAGTGTGTAACCATTCCTATTCCAGAAGTGATGTCAGGAATTAAAGGACTAAAGCAGAATGAGAGCTCAGAAGAGAAACACAAAGTCCTGCAGCTCCATGTGCTCTAGCATCTAGAGCATGTGATGTATCATCTGATACCTCACTCTTCACTTCTGCTGCCCATAACCAGCAGCTTTTCGCATGAATTGGCTCCAATCTCTGAAGAGAGGTGTGTAGAGAATGTCTGATGACTCTGCATTTATGATAGTCTTGTGTTTTCACTGTATCTTGGGCATCCCCTTCACAGCTTCAAGGAGTCAAGTTCTGTGACTCTATAGGCACTCTAGCCCTGACAAACATGGTTTTTTATCTTTTCTAAAAAAGCAGAGCTGCAACTTTCCACAGTCCTCTTCCAAAATCTTATATCTTTCATTCCCACAAAACCAATCCCAAAAAGACTGAGGCAACTCTCCCTTCAGCTGGGGGTGGCAACATAGTCTGACACTGTCTGAATGTTTGTTGTCTTTCTTGTCATAATCCTGGAGAACCTACTACCTAGGCAGATGCTTTCATACAGAACTGAATTCCTTCTGCTTCATTCTTATTTACTACTTTTTTTTTTCCATTTTGATTGAGTCATATTTTTACAAGTTGGATCCCTTGAGTGATTGAGTTTTGTCTTTCAATCATATTTGCTATTATTTCAGTTCAGCATAGGGTGCTTCATTTTTTATAATTAGACTAATTTTTCAGCACAGACATAGTCTTCTAAACTTACATTTCTCTTGTTATGTTTTCTACATAACAAGTCACTCACACACACACACACACACACACACACACACACACACACACACACACACACACACACACACACACACACACATACACACACACACAGACCCATATATTCTGGTTCATTTTCTTTGTGTACCTGGCCAAGTGCAACAAAAAGAAACCAAAACATAGACTGAATATTCTGCTATTCTGAACTTTCTTCTCACCAAATAAATTAAACATTACTTTTAAATTCAACATCAGTCAAGTTCTCAGGACAAAAGCAAAAATGGAACCAGACTCTTTGACCAATTGCCATTCAAATGACCCCTAGTGCATTTTCTAGTAGAGTACTACATTGATTCTGAAATCTCATGATGAAAGTTTTCATTAACCATACTTTCTCAGTATTCTTATTTTCTAAGCTCCTACCACACAGTAGCCATGAAATACTGTCTCTGGCATGCTAGGGCCTTTCTAGCCTAATGCACCAAAATTTGATACTAAAGCCAAAAATCAGTTCTGAAAGCCTAGGAAACCTAGGATTATATTTATTAGAAAAACGACCTCATTTCTTATACTAAATTATGTATCAGTTACATTATTCATGGCAGCAACAGAATTCCTAATATAGCAATCTAATGAAGGAAAACTAGGTTGGGGAACATAGTTCCATGGGGCAATCCATCATCATTGGTGTTTAGGACATCAGGAGGTTGTGGCAGTTGGTCACACTGCAACCATAATTTGGAAACAGAACAGTAAATATCCAAGCTTTGCTAGCTTCCTTTTGTTTGTAGCATTCATGACACAAATCAATAGAATAGCTCCCATTTATCAGGTGGACCTTCCAAAAATAAATATAGTTATTCACCCCAACGGTATTTCTAGAGGCTAGCCTAATCAAGAAAATCCTTCACATGTGTGCCTGGAAGCTTGTCTCCTAGGGGATTACAGATTTTGTGATGATGGTTTCATAATGATCTGACAGTGTATCCAATTTTATTTCTTTGTTTTGTCTCATCGCATTAGATAAGACATGATGCACTGCAATGGATAGCAATACCGAGAATGGACATCTATGAGTTGTTCTTGATTAGTGAGAATGTTTTAAGGTTTCTGCTCCTTAAGAAAATTCATCTTGAGAATTGATAAATCTTCTGCTTATTTTGACAACTGCCTCTCTATTTAGCTAAAGCATGCCAGGAACTTGCCTCAATCTTCCTAAACAAGCCTATCATGTAATGGAATTAAGGTATGAGACTCTATTTCTAGTTTGAACCAGAGTTTAAAATTTTTGAAAAAGGAGATTGTGGATACCAAAGGATATTTATTCCTTTCATAATATTTGTGAGGTGATTTGAAAGCATGTTTAATATAAGAGGACTAAGCATTGAGTCAACAACTAGATATAAAAAACTTAAGTTGCACATTAGAGGCTTTCAGAAAGAGAATATTCCAAAATACCAAATAGTCTGGGACAATGTATTTTTAAGCATTGAAAGCTATTTTGTATCAATTTAATACCACAGGAATTGAAAATTTTAAATGATTCTTGAAAATATTAGGATAATGGTACCCAGAGGCACCAAAAATTTCAGTAGTCTACAAATTCAAGATACAAAAGGTATATTATTTCTATGTAAATTTCACATTTGTGTCCTAACACAGAGGAATAACTTGAATTATAGCCTATATCTTTCTACACTTGTTGAATAAATGTGAATCATCAGACACTAACAATTTCTGTATCCCTGACTTTCTGTGAGTAGGCATTGTTGGTATGTTGCATTTTGTAGAGCAGAGCCTACCAGGAAGTGCCAGGGAGTTAGATGATGTAGGAGCAGCCCACTATGGGATTTCTGGAAGGAGCTGGTAAAAATGGAAACACTTTGAGGAGATCTATGAAAATCCAGGAGGCCTATGGGGTAAAGCAGAGCTATACTTTTCTAGTGGTTCAGAGAATGAAGGATATAGAATATATATGGAGACAGCAGTGACTGATGGGAAAGGGAACAAGTTTCCCAGAGATTCCAGATTTCTGGGGTGGAAAGAGTAGGCCTAGCTAATGGTTTGGGAAAGAGTGTCTTAAATAATCTAGATGCATGGACTCTTAAGTTGGTGCTGATATTAAAATTTATGCCCAAGTCCTGCATTATTTTGTACTGGTTTCAGAAATTCACATCAAGATGGAAAGGTTAATCAAGATCCAAACTCAGGTCCTCATGAAACATTCCAAGTTCTACAACAAATTGAACCATATCCCTATCCTTATAAATTAAATGATTTAATGATTACCAGAAATATTAAACAACCTTCTCCACATTTTCCTGATGGCATTCTTCATTTCTTTATTCCTGAAAGTATAAACTATAGGATTCAATAACGGTGTCAGGATTTCAGAAAATATTAACACATTTTTCTCAAAAGATAATGCAGAAGTATTTCGTGCATATATTAATATGCATGGGACAAAGAACAAAAGCACAACAGTAATGTGGGATCCACAGGTGGAGAGAGCTTTACGCCGCCCTTCAGAGCTGTGAGATCTCAGAGAGAACAAGATGACACCATAAGAGACAACCAATAAAGAAAAAATGATGATGCAGATAGACCCACTGTTGGCAAACACCAAAATGACAAAAATATGTGTGTCAGTGCAGGCAAGCTTTAGTAATGGGAACAAGTCACATATAATATGATCCATGACATTGGGTCCACAGAAGGGTAACTGCAAAGTGAAGATAATTTGTATGATAGAATGCAAGAAGCCTCCTGCCCAGGCTATGCCTACTAGAATGGCACACACCCTCCTGTTCATGATGGAAGAATAGTGAAGGGGCTTGCAAATGGCTACATAGCGGTCATAGGCCATGGCTGACAGGACAATCACTTCGGCTCCTGCAAAGAAGTGACTAACAAACAGCTGTATCATGCAACATTCAAAGGAGATAATCTTCCTCTCAAAGAAGAAGTCTATAATCATCTTGGGTGTGATTACAGAGGAAATACATGCATCTAGGAAAGATAGAAAAGACAAAAAGAAGTACATGGGAATACCAAATAGTGTGGGACTGCAAACAATTGTTACCACAATTATCATGTTGCCCCCAATAGTTGCAAGGTAAATGAACAAAAATAAAACAAATAATATTTTCTCAACTTTTGGGTTCTGTGAAAGTCCCAGAAATATGAACTCAGTGACAAACCTCTGATTCTTCATGATCCTTGAGAAAAAGTACAAAATAAATGCATTCGTATAAACCTGCAATTATGAAAATTTTTTTCTTCATATATTTTTAATATTATCATCAACAAATGAAATAATGCAAAAATGCTCAGTATTCAACTTTCTTGTCCACAGTCCGTGGCAGGAGATAATATTGCTATTTTATTTTCACAAAATATAATAAAGATATTAAGATCAAACAAACAAAAATATTATTAATTTTGAGACTTTGGAGACACAGGTCCCAGCTCACATGACTACTTAAAAGACTGAAGAGGATGATGGTTGAGATATTTTATCTCAGTAAGAACTTCAGAGTACTGATTGTTTTTCCACAGTCTACTTCTCTATATAGTTGTTAAAGAATCTATAACTTTGTTTTGTACAAGTGAGGAATCTTGATAAGGCAAAAGGGTAGATGAAGAAGGAATAGAAGCCAATGGACCAATGACCTACAAATGAAAGTTAGTGACAGTCACAGAGGTGAAAAAAGAGAAATAACTTGTTGAATATAATTTCTAGTCTTGAGACTAAATTATTTACCAATTATGTATACATTGAGAGTTTGGTTGAGTAAATGTACAACATATGCTTTGAAATTAATATGAATTTATTATAAAACATGTTAGTAAATAACTTACCTTTATACCCCCAAATATTAAGGGAAGGCTCAAGTTGGAAATGTCTAAATAATACTCACATTGACATGACACTAAAATGCTATGCATAGTTCTTTCACTTGAAAACTCTTTTCAATAGAAATCTCTTTCATAAAACCTCTATGTAAATATTCTAGCACCTGAATTCATTTTTGTAGATAAATACAGCTTTAAATGTTATAAGTTTCTTCTTCTATATGTACAACAGAAATGTATTCTGTGATTATTTACATGCACATATTCATATATATATACATGTGTAACTTTATATGTGTACATATATACGCATATACCATAAAGTGAGTAAGAAATAATGTGTCTAAACGGAAAAGAAAAAAGATGATATTAATGACTATCATGTAGAGGTAACAAAGTTTACATGTGAGTAAATCTATCCTCTGAAGTTGCTTACAATTGACAATGGATTATTTCTGAGGAGGGAAAACCACTCTATTGAGGATATGGCCACTAGTAGGTTTCCAATGCTCCACTGAGAGGCACCATACTCATAGGAGCAGCACTGATTTAGTGGGTTCAAAAAAAAAAAAAAAAAAAAAAAAAAAACAATGAGGAAGAGAGGAGGTCTTTGTGGTTGATATAGGAGGAACTGGAAGAAAATGGGAGTTTTATTATCATCTTTGATTATGTACAGTATGAAAAACTCAAGTATAAAGCCAAAATTGATGAGTATAAAATAGACAAAATAACATATTATGTAGATAGAAAATTGTTCACTTTCTGTTGTCAAATAGTCTGAAAAGGGCTTTATGTGTAAGAAGCATGTGCCATGAGATGAACTGGCAGAAATCAAGGTTTCAGGTCCACAGAGGACAAACACATGGCTCTTTATCATAAAATGGGTGTTGAGAAAGCTGGATGTAGCTCAAGTTGGCTTCAAAATAACCATTTACACTAGGATGACCTTAATCTCCTGATCATCACTCCTCCACCTCCAAGTTCTAGGATTACAAGATGTGCCACCACAACCTGCCACACTCAGAGTTTTATCAAGATAGTCTGCACACTGTAAGTCAACAAGAACATGTGAGTTTTAATGACATTTTTTTAAACAATGGCCACATGCACATATTGAAGTGAAAACTGAAGCACTCAAAGCATAAAAGAATGTCACTGTGCATGTGCATGTGTGTTTACAGAGAAAAAGACATAAAGTTGAGGGGTAAGAAGGTGGAGAGGAATTGCCAGATGGTTGGGTAGGCAGAAACATGATAAAAACTTGTTTATGAAAAAAATTATTTAAAAAGTCTCAATTTATAAGTAATACTGATTAAATGAAATGTATTCAGACAGTGTTTTGGAGAACATATAAGATAACTTCAAACACAACCATGTTAATACTCTTTATTCATGTGTACCCAGTCTGAAAATGTATTCTAAGAATTAAATTATAATATTTTACATTAGGATATGATGCAATATCAAAATATTTTCTATTAGTTTATAATATCAACACTAGTGATTATCAATTTTTTCCTTCATTATTATACACAATAGAGATTTCTAAAATAAACATATAAATACCTTAATTATCCATAAGAGGATTGATATATAAATAAAACTTGCAGAATAAATTCACATGGTACTGTGATTATGAAGATTTCAACTATGAAACATTTTAATAATATGTTAAGTAGGAGAGGGATAGGAAAATTAAGTGTCCATTTATTGATATTATAGAGTACGAGTGAAGATATTTTAATATAAATTTTGGTACTATTATCAAAATATTTTACATTAAACATCAATATTTAAACCACAAAATGAATTTCCATTTAGAGTTCTGAAAAAATGTGTTTTCAGATTAGTTTTTACATTATCAAAAGTGGAAGTCACTTGCTAACATAGGATGACATCACATATAATAACATTCTTAAACTATTATACACTTTCCATAAATGGTCATACTGCTGAGTCAACTCACTCTCAACTCCAAATACTCTTAGATTTCAAATCTACACTTTCATTTAAGGGCTATTTTCTGGTGTTTAGAGTATCACCTCTGTGTAGTGTAACTTTGACCATAAAAAATCCTCATTAAAGATAAGGAATCTGTGCATCACAGTTGATAGAAAATTTCAAGAACACAATTATAAACTAAAAAGTCAATTATTGCATTAAACACATACTAGCCTGACTACAGGATCCAAATTTAATTTTTTTTTAAGCTGAGGACTGAAACCAGGGCCCTGCACTTGCTAGGCAAGCACTCTACCACTGAGCTAAATCCCCAACTCATGATCCAAATTTAAATTGTTTTACCACAATTTAAAAACATCTCCAAAAATGCAGAAATGTACCTCTGAGTCTCACCTTGTGTTGGTTGTGTGTAAATCCTGCAGACGTCTATTTCTTGTTTTCTACTGAAATCAGATTGTGTAATGGTGACCAAAATGCTATGTTTTAGCCAAGTTTTCCTTCCACACAGAAAATAGAAGACCAGGTCTGGCAGTGAAGGTAGAGTATATCACAAGAGCTTCCTTCATGCCTTTGTCAACATGATTTAATAATAAAAGAAAAATGAAGGAGCCAAATTCACTCCTTAACTACAACTACAATTAATAGGTATTCCGTGAGAGGTCATCTACCTGTGAGACTTCCTCACAGCTCCCATAGGGTTTGAACAATTTCTGGCTCCAAGAATATCTGAGACATAACTTTGTGAACTCTTTTCACTTGAGAGTTTGTGATATTTTCATTTCCTTTCAAAGCTATTAGAAATTGGACGGCTGGTTCTGTATAAAACTTTTCACTTTCACGATTAGGAAAGTGTTGTATACTGAATAGATTGTAATGTCTTTGTGTATAATTTAGGTAAAATGCTCACATACTCACCAAGCATGATAAGAGCTGAGTTCTGTTTCAAGGAATTTATCAATCAATCTGTAAGTATAATATATACTGTTCTAAGAAACATTAGCAAGGACTGTTTATTAAAGAAAAACATTTAATACATAAATATGTAATATTTACATTAATAAAAATACTCATTTAAGAGCATTTTTTGTGTTTGTTTTTTGTCAAGGTCATCTATATATGTATATATCTATGCATATGTACCACATATACGCATGCATATCTATGTGGAGTGTGTGTGTCCAGTGTACTGTGACCACATTGGTTGCACAGTATACTTTCTTATAGCCATTCCAATTATGCTGATCCCTTTCTTCTTCCCAAATACACCTCCTACTATATATGATTCTATCAATTCTGACCCACTGGCTTTAAGGTTGTTGGATTGCAAATTATTTAATGGATCATAGACAACATTCCTGGGGCTTCATGCTTAAAGAAATGGTACTTCTTAACCAGGAACATTTAATTGTCAGAGGCTCCTCAGTGAGACGTGGGGATTCATGACTCCCTTCCCTATACATGATGGAACTTGTGCCAGTCCAGTGCAAGAATCAACAGGTGCTGATGTTTTCATGATTGAAATGATCAAGCCATTTCCTGAAGACCATGTTTCATTGAAATCTTCATCATCCTCAAATTCTTATGATATTTCTGTCTTCTTTACCAAGATATATTCTGGATCGAGGGAGGGATCATATAGCTACCAATTTAGGATGAGCATTAATCAGTCACTTAATCTCTGTACTTGGAAGCTGTATAGTTCTTTGCATTAAGCATCACACACTGCAAAAAGAGGCTATTCTATACTAGGATAAGAAGTGCATTGAGGATACAAACACAGATGTATAGAAGGCTGCCATCATGTCTATTCAGGGAAAAAAAAAAAAAAACAGAAACAGTAGTAGATTCTGCCCTAGGTCCTTAAACTTCTTCATAAGCTTTTATCTGCTATCTTCAAGGATTTGATATAGACATGAACTGGGTGAAAGGGAATAAAGAAATGACAAACATGTATAGATAAGCTGGGGGTGAAAGGAACATGGACTCTGATGGAGATGCAGCAAGAGAAAACTGGAAATTTACCAGAATCTACAACTGAATGTTTTGAATTAAATTAATAAAAGGAAAACGTTTGATTTTGATATGTGATGGAACAAAATAAACCTGCTTTGAACAGTATACTATAACAAAAATAATTTATTTCATGATTTTATTTTAAACATTAGATTAGCAGCTACATAATTCAGTTGATCCAATGACGTTGGGTGTTCATTTTCTAAGATAAATCTTGGGGACAAATGAACAATCTCGGGGGAAAATATCCTCTCTTTGTGGGGCAAGAACATCAAGAAGATGCTTTTCCTTTGAGTCTGATGACAAACAAGGAGATATGTGGACAAATAACCCCAAAATGTCTAAACTCCTATTACACATTTAGTCTGATATTGATATTACACTTTATTCAGATATTGCCTGATCTAGATCTTAATTATAATACACTCTTCAATGGGAATCCAATACAATGTCATGTATCTTCTGCTGGCTCTATTACTTTGGCATTTTCATGCATAATATGAATAGTGTATAAACTATGAGTATTTAGTAACTTTGCCCCTAATATTTAATTAGCCTGTCAGTCCTACTGAAGAGGAAGTATGTTGTATTAAATTATCTTCCTGCAAATTCATTTTGACAACCTATAGATAGTTAACATAAGTGATATATAATATGCTTAAATCTTAATGTTCTTTGTTGATAATCGTGTGTGTGTGTGTGTGTGTGTGTGTGTGTGTGTGTGTGTGTGTGTGTGTGTAACACAGAAAATTTAGAATGATAAAATTACTAAGAATTTGAAATATATTACTTTTATGAAAACTAATCTTGAATCTAGTTTCTCTGGGTTTTCTTTTCCCTGTAAAAAGTGCAAGAAATATGTTGTCAGCATCTTAGCAAGTAAAGGGATGCCCAATTCCTGCCTTTATAGGAATTGGAAGAGGGAGATGTTATGGTTTTTTCCCTATGGAATTAGGTCACAGAGATCATTGGGATAAATTAGTGACATCACCTAAGAGAAACTCAAGACAGTCTACTTATACTTATTTGTCAAGAAATTAAATAACTTACTCAAGTATTCTACTTGACATGAATGGAACTAATTTAAAAATGAAGTCAAATGATACAGAAACATCCAGAATTCAGCTCATATTCATGTTTCTTCATGCATTTCCTAGATATGATGTCTCACAATATTACTTAGAATCTTATTCTTCTCTTGCAATAATTTTCATATGTATCCTCATTTCAAAAAATATTCAGGTTATCAACTTACTTTCATATTATTGACATTGTTTAAATGGCAAGAATTTTGATACTTAAACCTCTTCAAATGTTCATTAGATTTATGAGAGTATAACATTGTAATTTTATTGTCACACAAACTAGAGTTATGTCACAATATTAAGTAGTTAATTCATTATAAATATGTAATCTCAAAAAGAGGTATCTTGGAATCCTCTGGCCTCTGACTCTTCATCACATCCTACCAGTGTTTCACCATAGCCAGGGACAGTGGGAGAAAAGTCTTTAGGATAGAGAATGCCTATTAGTTATCCAATATTAAAAGTTCAGCCCTGAAAACATACATTTGAGTAACATTACACATACTGAGGCAGTTATATGTAGGAATATACACGTATGTACAATTATGCACATAGTAACAATTAATGAAAAACCCTTAACTGTGAAAGAGAGCAAGAAGGTTTACATAGGATAGTTTGAAGGGAAGAAAGGTAGAGGAGAAATAAAGTATTTAATTATAATCTCAAAAACACTCACCTAAAACATTGAAGGACCCTCTAAAGAATAGTGCGATTTCATTCTGTATAATACCTAAATAATATAGTAACTCTGTGGGGAAATATTGACTTCTTCATCATTCCAATATCTTTGAAGTGCGCCCATTTTTCTTGATGTTCATATGGGGATGAATGAATGGGTGAGTGGATAGCAAATATGTTTGATCACAAGAGGAGAGTATGCTATTTGAGCTTGCACACATATACGCAAATACATACGACCACATTGACCATGTTCATCTGTTGCACATTACCTGATTGCCTTGGGGAAAATTCTGGAATGAAAATTTAGATTTCTGTGTTTGAGTAGATTAACAGCCCTCTGAATTTCTAGGGTCTACTTATAACTGTTGAACCAACACTAAGTCAAGGGGCCCTATGATGCCTGGCTTCTGACATAGGTGCTAGAAATCAGAACTGATGTCCTTCTCTTAGTACAGCATGAAGTGCTCTTACCCACTGATCCATTTCCACAGCAAAGTAAGGGAAATATTTAATATTTCTCAGAAACCACTATTAATCTCTTCCACATTTTCTTTATGGCATTCTTTATTTCCTTATTCCTGAAAGTGTAAACCATAGGATTGAGCAATGGTGTCAAGACTGTGGTAAATACAACAGCATTTTTCTCAAAGGAGAATGCAGATATTGGTCTTGCATATGTTAATATGCAAGGGACAAAGAACAAAACCACAACAGTAATGTGGGATCCACAGGTGGAGAGAGCTTTAAATTTCCCTTCAGAGCTGTGGGCTCTCAGAGAGAACAAGATGACACCATAGGAGACAAGCAATAAGAAAAAAATAATGATGCAGATAGACCCACTGTTGGCAAATACCAAAATAACAAATATGTGTGTGTCTGTACATGCAAGCTTCAGTAGTGGGAATAAGTCACACATGTAATGATCAATGACATTGGGTCCACAGAAGGGCAGCTGCAAAGTGAAGGTAATTTGTATGATAGAATGCAAGAAGCCTCCTGCCCAGGCAACTACCACAAGGTGTCCACAGAGACTTCGGTTCATGATGGAAGAGTAATGTAGGGGCTTGCAAATGGCGACATAGCGGTCATAGGCCATGGCTGACAACACAATCACCTCTACCCCTGTGAAAAAGTGGACAGCAAACAGCTGTGTCATGCAGCATTCAAAGGAAATGGTCTTCCTCTCATCGAAGAAGTCTACAATCATCTTGGGTGTGACAGTAGAAGAAGTACATGCATCCAGCAAGGACAGGAATATCAAAAAGAAGTACATGGGGGAGGCAAGCAGTGTGGGACTATAGATGATGGTCACCACAATCATCATGTTGCCTCCAATTGTTGCAAGGTAGACCAAAGAAAATACAACAAACAATATTTTCTCAACTTTTGGGTTCTGTGAAAGGCCCAGGAATATGAACTCAGTGACACAGCTCTGGTTTTCCATGATTCGCTAGATGATGGTGAAAGTAAGATGTGTTTAAGTACATCTACAATTATGAAAAAAACAAACACTTAATACAATTTATAGAAGTTGGTGTGCATTTATACAAAATTACTTTGATTTATTTTATTACTATTACGAACATGATTATAAACTGTATAGTTATATAGAATGCAGAATTGAGGTCAGTAGGAAATTTGAATACCTTAAAATAGAGACATTTTAAAATAGAATTAACAAATCTGCTCTCTGTTGGATGAGAGAAATAATGTACCTTGGAACAGTTACTTTGTGTCATTATTTTAATATTTCTGAAGTGAAATGTTAAAAAGCATTTAGAAACTGTATTCTAGGTATGAACAAAGGATAACTTAATAATATTGTCTGACATCATATGAATTAGTCCAGTATGACTAATCATTAGTGATTAATCAGAATTCTACCTTAGCTATCAGCAAGAGAAGTGAGAAATTGTTCACTTGAAAATCTGGCTGCACTGTAGATTCTTTTACACCTATGAAGGGTGTTTCAACATTAAAAAAAACTACACTTCTTTAAGGAAAATTCTGTCTGTTGTGTGTTTTCAAAATGTTGAAATTTTACTTTAAATTCATCATTCTAAAATGTGTCCAGAGCTTTATAAAAAATCAGGCTGCTGCCATAAAAACTAAATGAAATTAGTGAGACTACAAGCTACTGTAAGCTTCAAGACTCACCAAGTAGTCAAAAGTATGTGGCAAAGGTTATTGATTCTATTTTATTTCCTCAACTTTAAAATGAAATTGCTAAGATAACAAAGAGTAGATGATTAATCTGGGATTTTAAGAGACCCAGGAGGGTCTCCACAGAGTCAACTGGGTAAAGACAGAGTTTGTATTCCTCAGTGAACACTTCAGAGTACATTGTTTTTTTGCTGTCTCCCTCTTTCAGAGAAGGTTATATAATGTTATTACTTTCTTTATGTGGGAAAGGCATCTGAATAAAGGTAAATGAATAGTAGATGGTGAAGAATCAGAAGGAAGGGCCCATCAGCTGAACATGAGAACTGGTGGCAGCACATATCTGAAGAAGAAACTACTCTTTGAATAAAATTTAGACTCTTGTGACTTAAGTACTTGCCAGTTATTAATACAATATGACTTTCTTCAAATAGTATAGTTCGACAATATATAGAAATCTATATGAATTAACTCTAAAACACCACATTCATAAACAGTTTGCTTGCTCTTCTCCAAGGTTGATGCATAAGGTCAAATGAAAATGTCAAAATTATCACTCATGGTAATTAATTCAGGTATTTCACTAGAACAGAAAGATTTAATAGAAAGAAGTCTCAAAGCTTTTTATTGTAATCATATTAAAATAATTATTGGAAGGGGACTGGAGAGATGGCTCAGTGATTAAGAATACTGACTGCTCTTCAAGAGGAACTGGGTTCAATTCCCAGCACCCACATGATAGCTCACAACTGTCTATAACTCCAGTTCCAGGATACCAAACACTCATGGCAAAACACCAGTGCACATTTAAAAAATAAACAATAATAATAATTATGGAACCAAAAATTGTAGGAAGAAATGTTAAGGACTAAGAATAAGTAACCCTAGACAACGTGCACCAGAGAATTCAGTTTTAGATACAACTTTTGCTTTGCATAACCAAAGCTGTTGTGGAGGCCCATATTACTCAGGGTCAGAGACTCTGAGCTTTCTTTACCCAGCAGGGCTGTATAATAGGATGATTTGGCCAAGGGCATGTTTACTAGATGTTTGAAAGGGTCTACACATAGCTGTAAGGTGTGCTTTGATCTTGCAAGAGGGAGGCCTTTTGCCTCTCCCTTTGGCATATTATAAAAAGCCGTTTTGAATAAAGTTCTGGGCTGTTGGGTATTGACCCAAGGTCCTCCTAAAGCTATCTTGTGTCTCTGTCTTTGTCTTTGTTGTCTAGGTCTATATTTCCATCTGATATTTTCTCATTCCTCTCTCCTCCACCCAAGAACTCTTCAATAAATGGGAGCAGGTCAGAGCTTGACTCCCACAGGCTCCCACAAGCTGTTAAGTAATTTTCTTTATATATATTCAGAAGGCAAAATACTTGATTTCGTGGTTGCAAGATATGATGGTTTCCACCCACAGCACTTTCTAAGGTTCTAAATGATTAATGGAAGAATAGAAAAACCATCTTTCAGAAAGAAAAAAAAAGTCCTGAGTGATATGTTCCAGAGTATACAGGTTCAATGCTAATTTTAAAATTAGGTAAATCTTAGCATCTTTTTTTTTTTTTTTAACATTCTAATTAAGATTAGTTTCAACTAAAATGGCACTATCATTTTTCTATTAAAACATACAAAATGGAGACTATTTTGTAGTTGTGATTACAAGGGTTATGGTTTTTCATCATTTAGGAGATGATTAACATGAGGTGTCAAATTGAATTTTACTGTAAATTGAACTTTGTGCTATAAAAATAATAATAATTGAAAATTTATCTAAATACAAATAAACTCTGTTATTTAGATAAGACAAATATTTACATTTTTTTCTTCACTATCTTGACAAATGCATACATACAGTAAAGCTGTTGGCCATATCAAGTGAATCAAAGATAGTGATGTACTGGAAGTAAACTAGAAATTTAAAAATTGTTCACTTTCTGATCTTTGAGAGTCTAGGAAGCATAGAGAAAGCAGGATAGGATCATAATATATTGTTTATATGTATATAATTATAAAAGGATAAAAATTATTATTTTGAAAATAGGTAGCAAAACAACTTGATGTCAAAACAGCCATGTATTATTGAGTGCAGTACCTCATCCCAAGCTCTCTATTTAATTATAAAAAAAAGTTGATACGATTTTTCTATTTGTTTGTCTTAATGGAAATTGACATGATCCTATAGAGGCCAGGTTGGATTTAAACTTACCAGATAGCTTGAATGAATTTGAACTCCTGACTTTTGTGCCTCAACCTCCAAACTATGAGGATTATAAACATGTGACATCATAATCAGCCAACTACATAGCTTTTATCATCATATTCTATAAATTCTAAGTCAAAAGGAATGTGTTTATACTGACATCTTCTTTATTTTAAACAATGCTGTGTACCTGAAAGAGAGGAGAAACAGTCCATGACTTTCTTTTCTCTAATAGCTCTAATATACAAATTCTAGAGCTATACAAAATGTCATTAGTCATCTTGAGCAGTAACTTTGGGAGGTTTGTTCTCTGTGCTCAACTATCCACATGGCCCACTATCTTAGCAACAAGGCTAATTGTAGCACCAGGATATCTACAAGGAACAGAATTTCTTTGTTAATATAAAATGTCTGTAAAATCCAAAAATATGAGAAAGTAGAGCTGAAAGGTTATTATTGTAGGTGATTGTTTTGAAAGGTATTTCAAGAAAAATCTTATTACAAATGATAGTCATGAATTCAAATATTAATTGAAATTGTTCTTATTAAAGTCCATAAATCCACCATATTTTTATGTGTACTTACTAGCTATCAATAAAAGATGTATTACTTGTCTGTGTCTCAATGGAAATTTCTTTCTCCAGCTCTCTGGGAAAGGTGCTCTCCAAAAACAACTAATCAACTAATCCTCTTCTTCTCCCCTCAGTGTTGATCTGCTATTGTCCCTAAATTCTCAACTTTCTTATCTTACCATTTCTGAAACATTAGAGAACGCATTTTTTTCTCTGTTTAGTCTCCTCGCCTTCCTAATGGATTTCTGAAGCTCCTCTTTGATGACTTGGTGAATCAGCTCATTTTGGAAGAATGATCAAGCCAGACAGACTACCAGCCCCAAAGCAGTTCAAAGCTTCAATTTAGATTTTCCTAGAAGAGTTCTGAGGCAAAAACCTAAAGCTTAGGGAAACTTAAGTAGACATAAATCAGGAGCCTCTTCATTTTGTAACATAGGTAACTTTGAACATAATGTTATTTCTTGTGCCATGTGTTAGTGTTAGGTTGTGGACATAGTATATGTATATATGTATATGTATATGTGTATATATAGTATATATAAATATTGTATAGAGTTTAACAGAAGTTCAGTCTGCCATAAACCTATATCATCATCTTTCTCAAAAACTCAAAGCGTACTAACTTTACATACAAATATCAAAATGGTGAGTATACATAATATATTCATATACATATATATTGAAAAAAGTAAAGTATGATTGCATAGATAATAGAAAACACAGGATTTGGTGCTGTTACACATTACATGGTTTCAATAGAAATGTGGACATGTGAAATAATGATTGCTTACCCTAAACTTGAAGAAATGCATAATCATCAGAGGACAGGAAAGCAGAGAACTGAGAATTTCCCAGAAAGACAGAATGCAGAGGGGAGAGAGAGAGGGGAGAGAGAGAGAGAGAGAGAGAGAGAGAGAGAGAGAGAGAGAGAGAGAGAGAAGACAAAGAGGAGCAGGAGAAATGGTGCATGTAGCCTGCGAAGGGAGGATGAAGGGCTGGAAGAACTTTCAATCTGAAGACTGCTTTTTATGGAAACATGAGCAGTTATTATTTTTCAGTGTATATTTATGGGCTATTACAATTAAGTGTATACTTGAGGGTATATTTGGAATCTGATCAGTAGAGTTTTTATGACTTTCTCAAAAACACATTTATGAAGTGAAAAAATTCATTGTTTGAATTAAACACACAGTATCTTGGCCACTGCACCCAAACCATATGTTGCTTTATCACAATTTAAATTATCTCTGAAAATGTAAAAATGTACCTTATATGTCTAAACATATGTCAGTTGTATGAAAATCCTGAAGACAGCCATGCCCTGTTTTCTGTGGAGTGCACTCCATTCACTTGTGATCAAAACAATTTGTATACAATGCTTCTTGCCATGTGTAATAGAGAAGAGCAGTTCTCACAGCATCAGAAGAGAATGTTACCAATGTTCCTCTCACATTGTCTGCATCATGTTCTAAGCATAAAGGCAAAGTAAAAAGCCAATGTTCCACTTTAATAATGAATGGAATTTAATGTGGTTTTTTTGAGAGTTGGTTCACTTGTGAGACCTGTTTTTTGCTCCCTGAGGGTTTGTACAATTTATGGCCCCAGGAGTATCCAAGGCATAATTTCATGTACTTCTTCTCTTGATTGTTTATAACACTTCCATTCTCAATTATCAATTTTAAAATATTGGGGTGGAGACATTTATATTTGATAATCTTAAGGAATATTACTCTAAATAATAAAACACTATTATATAATGTGTGGAATGCAGCATCTCTTCACAAAATTTAAGTAGAATGCTTGTGTACTAACCAAAATAAAAGCCGATTTTTGTTATGAGGAATCTACCAATCAAGGCATGAGCATAATTTGTATGGCTTTAGGAATATACTAGTAAGGACTGTATTCATTAACAGATGTATTGATTCACTCTAAGAATATTTTATTTTATTTACTTTTTGTCACTCACAAATATATACAATGTATTATGATCATAATGACTACCCATTACCTTCTCTTATCCACCTTCCAATCCTGATGACCGCCCTTTTGCTCAGTTGGTCCTTCTGTATCTACTGCTTTTGTTTCTGACCCACGCACGGGCTGTAAGGTTGCTTGTATGAGCATGGGCTGGCAATTATTTATTGGAGTTTGTTGAACTTCACTGTTGTTATTATATACCTAAAGAAAGTGATACCCCTTCTCTAGCAATCTTTAACTGTCAATATCTCCTCAGTGAGGAGAGAAAACTCTATTGCTTATCAATGGTGAAATGTTACATGAATCTTGTGCCAGTATTGTGCAGGTATCAACATATGGTGCTGGTGATTCCAATTTCTCTATCATACCCAGTACAAGTGGTTTTATAGCATCCTCTTGCTTTCAATTTCTTTCATTGCTTCTGCCCTCCCTTTGAAAATATTTTTCAGATCTTGGAGGGGGTAATATAGCTGTGCCATTTAAGACTGAACATTGAAGAGTTAATTATTTTCTATACTTGGAAGAGTTATAGGTCTATGCACTAACTGCAACACACTGAAAAAAGAAGCTTCTCTTGGCTGGTCATTGGTATCTGATAACCAATTGTAATTTTGTAGTTGAATGTACTTTATCTCAAGATTTATGGTCCATGAAAGTCAAGTGGTAAGTTCTTATTTAGTTGGTGTCAACAATATATAATGTAGCCCAGGTTGGACTCAAACTCCCCCTGGAGGTAAGAAAACTTTGAACTGCTTATAATCCTGCCTTCACCTCCAAATCTGGGGATTAGAAATTCATGCTGTCATAGTCAGTCAAACCCATAGTTGTTGTCATCACATTTTACAAACAATATTACAAAAGGAACTTGTAAATAGAGAGATCTACATTATTTAAACAATGTCTGAAAATCTAAACTGAGATAAAAGTAGAATCAGTCAAGAGAAAAATGTCTTATTATGATCGCATTTTAAAATGAATTCAATTAGGATGACATTGTTTCAGTCGCACATGTTTTCAGAACACACCTTAGAAAATAACAGTATAACACTAAGCATATTGATATATTTGAGGTAACACTCTAGACACAAACCTTATTCTAAAAATAATATGAGGGAATTATGCAACAAAATATAGTGTAGCATATAAAATATTAGAAAATGAGAAATATCTAAAATATTCATAGAGGGTATGATATGTAAGCAAGGCTATTACAAATAACTATCATATGATACTATAAATACACAAATAATATGAACATATCAGAAATGAAGCAATTTAACTATTAAGTAGAAGAAAGGTAAATGTTAATTTATCAGTATTTTAAATATATTCTATAATCTACAAGTAAACATAAAAATATAGTCTATATTTGTAATAAACATTTTATTTTTAGCAAAACATTTAATACTAAACATCAAGATTAAAACCCATAAACTCAAAGTTCTTTTAAATTTCTGAAAACAGCTTGAGGCTTGCAAGCCGTTCAACAGATTACTAAACATGGAACAAATGAGCTCACTTAAGAAGTTGCCTCCTCACAATTGACTATTTTGATCATTATCATCTTTCATTTTGCTTTTTTGTTTGTTTGTTTGTTTCGTTTTTTTCCAGGCAGGGTTTCTCTGTGTAGTTTTGGTGCCTGTCCTGGATCTCACTCTGTAGAACAAGATGGCCTTGAACTCACAGAGATCTACCTGGATCTGCCTCCCAAGTGTTGGAATTAAAGGAGTGAGCTATCACCACCCAATTGTTATCATCTTTCTAGGAATGGTCATATGATAGATTCAATACATTTCTATTTCCAGTGATCTTTGGTCTCAAATCCATATTTTCATATAGGAACCAAAGCATTATCTCTATATATATACTTAAATATTTCATGACCTCTTTGCTCAAACATTCATACAATTGAAAATGATAGATCTATTCCCGATCTGGCTATGTCCTTACAGCAGAAACTGTAGTAGTGACCTTGGGAAGATCCTAGATCCACCATCATCATTGCTCATTGTTAATTCCACAATCATTTTAGCAGCAAAGTTAATATGCACCAATTTACCTGCAGTTAATAGGATGTCATTGTTAACTGTGACATGATATAATACTCAAAGCTATCAGAGGAGTTAGTAGCATGGTATCAATATAAACTATTGCTTTAAAATATAATGCATGCAATTAAATACTGTTATTACAAATAATAAATTAAAATTTAAATAACAAATTATATATAATATATAACATAATTTAATTGTTGCATATATTAAATTTTATGAGGCAGTAATATTTTTATCTAAGATTATCATTTAATACTAAAAGATTTACTTTCTTTTTTAATAGCTCAGAAAATTCCTTTCCATGATCCTGTGTGAAATACATTCTTTTCAGATTCTTTTACTCTCCCCCAACTGTTATTCTCCTGATTTTCCTAAATATTTCAGTTTGTCTTGCCTTAGCGTTTCTGAAATGAAGGGGAAAGGACTTTTCTCCCTTTTTCATCCCTGCTTGATGAATGATATCCTGGTGATACAACTACATTCAAGACAGACCAGGTCAAAGTTCTAGCACTGAATTGGTTTAGAGTTTCACTTAGTTTTTTTTTTGTTTTTTTTTTTTTTTTTGTTTTTTTGAAATTTTTGAAGTTGATCCTAAGGCTGAGTGGAAATAAAGTGAACACGATTAAGTCAGAAGTATTTACTCTGTGACTTGAGTCACAGTTCTTGAGCATTAGTGAGCTCCCTGTGCTTTGTGTTAGTCTGTATTTGTGAAAATAGAGAATGTTTGTTCACTATCAAAAACTATAAAAAGTATAGGAGCATTTCAAATACCATGTTCCAATATCAGCATTCTTTAAACAGCCTCAAATCACACAAGCTTTAAACCAAAATGTCATATTTATAAGACTATTATTATATAAATTAACATGTATTTAGAAAAATAAAGAATGGCTGGAGAGATTAAAAGAAAGACTTGTGTCATATTTCCGAATTATTTGGTTCTAACATGAAGATGAAACATTTAAAATATGTTTAATACTATTAAACTTGAGAAATACATAGTCAGAATTAAATAGAAAATTCTTGGACAGGAGGAAAGATAAAAAGAAAGAAGAAAAAAGATGAAATATAGGAAGGAAGGAGAGGTGATGGGAGGGAGTTTGTACTATAAAAACAGTTGTGAAGTGCTGCTAATCTGTGGTCTCCTCATATGTCATTTCATTCACTTCTGAACCACTGACTGTAGTCACACAATCTCCCCTATAAAGCTAAGCAATCCAAGGACCAGAGATTTTGCTACTCTCAAGAATAGTTATGAAGTGAATAGATCATTATTATACTAAATGTTAAATTTTATCACAATTTAAAAATCATCCCTAATAATGAAAAATGAAGAGCCTTATGTGTCAACTGTGTAAAAAGATCTGAGGATGGAAAACCTTTATTATTTGTGGTCAAATGTCCTTTCAGTGGTGACCAAGATTCTCTGATTCTCTTTAGCTCTTCCTTCCACTTCTAAGGGAAAACAGGAAAGCACATTAGGCAGTGAGGGTCAAGGATGTTACCTCTGCTTCTTGAGGCTGTGTTCATCATGGTTGCCAAACAAACAAAGAAACAAACGAAAAAACATACAAAAAAACCTGAAGGGTAAAAAAATTTTGCTTGACTACATCTCAAATTATAAAAGGTTTCCCTGAGCCAACATGAGTCTGTGAAACTAATTCTTAGTCCCCTCAGGTTTTTAAAATTTATGGTCCCATGAGAATCCAAAACACCATGTATATATATCTTTTCACTTAACTATGTATTTATATTTCTTCTATGTCCATCCAAATTATGTTTTGTTTTTATTTAATTTTGGGAGGATTCTGTTAGGTAAATGCTTTTGTATGCCATAATCTTAATAAATATTATACTATTTCATAATATATGGAATGCAGTATTTATGTAGAATTTAGAGAAAATGCTTTCTGTCACAAGTAATCTATGGAAGAAAATATAAGGAAAATATGCATTGCTTTGGGAAACACTATCAAAGTCTGTTCACTAATGAAAAACCTTTTAGGTATGAGACTTAGACATTGATAGTAATATCATTTACTTCATCTAAGAATACTTTCTTTATATTTTACTTAATTTTGAAAATATTATGCATATATACAATGTATTATAATCATAGGGACCATCTATAATGATTCCTTCTCCTCCCTACAATCCTCCAGTTCCCCTTCTCATTATCAACCACTCCTTTTCTTATAGCCAATTCTTTTTATTTTATTCAATTTATACTTGACTATATGAACACAGGTAGGTAGTTACATTCTAGGCCATGAAATCACCTATGCCTACATACCTGAAAAAATTGATATGACTTGCCACCTTTAACTGTCAACAGAACATTAGGAAGTTATGTGGCTTCATGAACACATCTTTTAAATACAAAGTTGAAAGTCCTAGTTTTATGCAACTCACAGTTGGTGTTTTTTTCATGGTTCAATGACCATGACATATCCATCAGACAATGCATCATAACACACATTCCTGTTCTCCAGATCTTACATTCTATTTTGTCTTCTATTTTGAGATACTTCCTGGTGTTTGAAGAGATGATTGTAGCTGTCCCATTACAGGATGAGCATTCATCATTTACCCATTTTCATTATTTTAAGAGTTACAAACCTCTGCATTAACCTCTGCTCATATCAAAAAGAATTTTTTCTGTCCATAGCTAAGAGTTTAAGTAGATTATGGTGTAAACATTATCAATTAAGGGGCAATTTGATACCTTGTCCACTAAGGAAAAAGAAACAAAAACATTATTCCCCAGAGTCTATGACTTCACTAGCCAAGGGCTTTTGCTAAAGTTTATAGTATTAGGTATGTGTATTTGAGAATATCTCAAATCATATCTGAAAGTTATTGGTTACTCCACAAACTGTTAAGTCACTATTGCTGCACATCTTACCTCACAGTTCTACATTCTGATACACCTTGACTGGAGATCAGTAAGACATGTGATGAGTTTTCTCCTCCAGAAGAAGCAAATATCACACTTTGGGGACTATGAACAGTAGCCAGAGGAAAGATGCTCAAAGGAGCTCTTATTTGAGCTTCTATAAAATTAACATACACTTAGAAATTTCACACACACAGTGACTTGGAATAACTATTCCCATTCCAGAAATGATGTCTGAGGTCAAACACAGGAATGACAGGACTAAAGTACAATGAGAAGTCAGAAGGGCAAACACAAAACCTGAAGCTCCATGTGCTCTAGCATCTAGAGCATGTGATGTATCATCTGATACTTCACTCTTCATTTCTGCTGCCCATAACCAGCAGCCTTTCCCATGAGTTGGCTCCAATCTCTGCAGAGATGTGTAGAGAATGTCCTATGGCTCTGGCATTTATGATAGTCTTGGGTCTTCACTGTATCTGGGGCTTCCTCTTCCCAGCTTTAAAAAGTCACCTTCTGTGACTCTATAGACACTTCAGCAATGACATTAATGGTTTAACTTCAACATCTCTGAAAAAAAAAATGGTACAACAACTTTCCACAGTCCTCTTCCACAGTCTTCTGTCTTTCATTCCCACAAAACCAATCCTTCAAAGACAAGACTGCCAACTCATCCTCCAGCTGGGGATGGTAACATAGTCTGACACCCACTGCCATTTGTCTTTCCTGCAATCATGCTGGAGAGCCCATTACCTAGACAGATGCTTTCAGGGAGAAATGAATTCCTTCTGCTTTCCCTTCTGCTTCATTCTCAGTTACTATTTTTTTTCTTCCAGATAAGGTCACATTTCACAAGTTGGATCCTTTGATTATTGATTCTTCCCTTTCAATCAGAGTTGCTATTATACAGTGCAACATAGAGTGTATCATTTTTGAAAATTAGACTCTTCTTTTCTAACACACGTATTCTTCTAAAATCAAATTGCTGGAATTCATTTTTCCATATAAAAAACCACACACACACACACACACACACACACACACACACATATATATATATATATATATATATATATATATATATATATATATATATATAATTATTTGTTCATTTTCATTATGGATCTGGTCACGTACAATAAAAAATGCTAAACCACAGACTGATTATTCTGTTATCCTGAAGTTTCTTCATACCAAATGAATTAAGAGTTGCCTTTAAATTTGACTTCATGAAGTTCTCAGGACAGAAGCAAAATTGAAACCAGGCTCTTCAGCCAAATACCAATCCTATGACCCCTAGTGCATTCTCTAGTAGAGTCCCTCATTGATTCTAAAATTTCATGATGAAAACTTTTATTTGTCTGTACTCTCTAAGTACTCTTTTTGTTGTTGTT
This sequence comes from Onychomys torridus, assembly GCF_903995425.1. Lineage (NCBI taxonomy): Eukaryota > Metazoa > Chordata > Mammalia > Rodentia > Cricetidae > Onychomys > Onychomys torridus. The sequence continues at coordinate 64,821,591 of NC_050446.1, forward strand.
TGTTGTTTGTTTGCTTGTTTTTTTTAATACAAGGTTTCTCTGTGTAGCTTTGGTGCCTTTCCTGGAACTCAGTCTGTAGATCAGGCTGGCCTGGAATTCACAGAGGTGTACCTACATCTGTCTCCAAGTGCTGGGATTAAAAGTGTGCACAGCCACCCCCACCCGGCCTTTCTCAGTATTCTTATTTTCTAAGCTCCTACCACAGTGACCCATGAAACATTGTCTCTGGCATGCTAGGGATTTTTGAGATTAATGTACCGAACTCTTTGGTATTAAAGCCACAAATAAGTTCTGAAAGCCTAAGAAACCTATGGTTATGTTTATTAGAACAATAACCTCATTCCTTATACTGAATTTTATATCATTTATTCATTGCAGCAACAGAATTCCTGACATGGCATTCTATTGAAGGAAACGTAAGTTGGGTTACATTGTTCCATCATGGTTGGTCCTTATGACATCAGGAGGTTGAAGTAGTTCATCACACTGTAACCGTAACTTGAAAGCAGAGCTGTAAGACAAATTGCTAAATGATCTTATTAATAAAAACCCATGGAACCAAATATCTGGGTAAAAACTGAGAGATCAGGGAAGAAGGAAGAAGCCAGCCACGTTCTTCCCACTAGGAAAGCCTCAACCAATAGAGACCTACTTCCTGTATACCCACATCTATATGCCTTTCTATCCCTGCTTTCTTACTGCCTTGAACTCACAGAGATATGGATGTGGTGCAAAAATAAAATATCGCCACACAGAGCAATGGGTATCTTTTCTTTGCTAGCTTCCTTTTGTTTGTAGCATTCATGAAACAAGCTAAGAGAAGAGCTTCCATTTGTCAGGCGTATCTTCCCACATCGATATGTTATTCAAGAGGAACCCTCAACGGTGTTTGTAGAGGCTAGCCTAATTGAGAAAATCCCTCACATATGTGCCTGCAAGCTTGTCTCCTAGGCGATTATAGATTTTATGAAGGTGGTTGTCATAGTGATCTGACACTGTATCAATTTTTATTTCTTTTTATTCTCTTATCACATTAGCTAAGACACCAAGCACTACAATGAGTAGGAATACTGAGAGTGGACACCTATGAGTTGTTCCTGATTATAGTGGGGATGTTTTAGTTTCTCCTCTTCAAGAAAATTCATCTGGAGAATCCATAAATCTTCTGCTCTGTTTGAGAACTGCCTCTGTCTTAGCACAGGCATGACTGAAACTTGCAGAAATCTTCTGAAACAAGCCTATCAAGTAGCAGAATTAAAGCATGAGACTCTAATTCTAGTTTGAATCAGAGTTTAGAAATTCTGAAAATGTATATTCTTGATGTCAAAGGATATTTATTCCTTTCATATTATCTATAAGATGATTTGAAAGCATGTGTAACATAAAAGAACAAAGTATTGAGTCAACAACTTGATTAAAAAAAGCAGAAGTTGCACATTAGACCCTTTTAGAAAGGGAAAATACAGAACAGTTTTGTACATTTTTGTTTGATTGTTTTTTTTGTTTCATTTTGTTTTTCGAGACAGGGTTTCTCTGTGTAGCTTTGTGCCTTTCCAGGAACTCACTTTGGGGACAAGGCTGGCCTCCAATTCACAGAGATCTGCCTGGCTCTGCCTCCCAAGTGTTGGGATTAAAGGAGTACACCACCACCGCGTGGTTGTACAATATATTTTTAAGCATTGATTTATAACCATTTTGTACCAATTCAAATACAACAGGACATGAAAATTTTAAATGATTCTTGAGAATATTAGGATATGGTACCCAGAAGCACCAAAATTTTCAGTAGTCTATAAATTCAAAGTACAAAGTTATATTCTTTCTATGTAAATTTCACATTTATGTTCAAACACAGAAAAATAACTTCATATGAATTATAGCCTATATCTCCTGACACTTGTTAAATAAATGTGAATCATTAGACACTAACAATTTCTGTATCCCTGACTTACTGTGAGTAGGCATTGTTGGGATGTTGGATTTTGTAAGAACACAACCTACCAGGAAGTGCCAGGGAGTTAGATGACTTAGAAGCAGGCTGCTTATGAGAGAGTTCTAGAAGAAGCTGGTAAGAATGGAAGCACTTTGAAGAGATCAGTGAAAATCCAGGAGGCCTATGGGGTGAAGCAGAGCTATGCTTTCCCAGTGGTTCCGAGAATTAGGGGTACAGAATATATATGAAGACAGCAATGCCTAAATGAGGGAGCAAGGGAGCAAGTTTCCCAAAGATTGCAGGTTTATGGAGTGGAAAGAGTAAGCCTAGCTGATGGTGTGGGAAAGAGTGTCTTAAGTAATATGGATGCATGGACTCGTAAGTTGGTGCTGATATTAAAATTAATGCCCAAGATTTGCCTTAGTTGTACTGGAATCAGAAATTCACATCAAGATGGAAAGGCACATCAAGATCTAAACTCAGGCCTTCATGAACACACACCAAGTTCTGTAACAAATTGAGCCATATGTCTATCCTTATAAATTAAATGATTTAATGTTCACCAGAAATATTAAATAATCTTCTCCACATTTTTCTGATGGCATTCTTCATTTCTTTATTCCTGAAAGTATAAACTATAGGATTCAACAATGGTGTCAGGACATCAGCAAATATTAACACATTTTTCTCAAAAGATAATGCAGAAGTATTTCGTGCATATATTAATATGCATGGGACAAAGAACAAAAGCACAACAGTAATGTGGGATCCACAGGTGGAGAGAGCTTTACGCCGCCCTTCAGAGCTGTGAGATCTCAGAGAGAACAAGATGACACCATAAGAGACAACCAATAAAGAAAAAATGATGATGCAGATAGACCCACTGTTGGCAAACACCAAAATGACAAAAATATGTGTGTCAGTGCAGGCAAGCTTTAGTAATGGGAACAAGTCACATATGAAGTGATCAATGACATTGGGTCCACAGAAGGGCAGCTGCAAAGTGAAGATAATTTGTATGATAGAATGCAAGAAGCCTCCTGCCCAGGCTACTCCCACCAGAATGGCACACACCCTCCTGTTCATGATGGAAGAATAGTGAAGGGGCTTGCAAATGGCCACATAGCGGTCATAGGCCATGGCTGACAGGATGATCACTTCCGCCCCAGCGAAGAAGTGACTAGCAAACAGCTGTGCCATGCAACATTCAAAGGAGATAATCTTCCTCTCAAAGAAGAAGTCTATAATCATCTTGGGTGTCATTACAGTAGAAATGCATGCATCCAAGAAAGATAGAAAAGACAAAAAGAAATACATGGGGCTACCAAAGAGTGAAGGACTGTATACGATTGTTACCACAATTATCACGTTGCCCCCAATAGTTGCAAGGTAAATGAACAAAAATAAAACAAATAATATTTTCTCAACTTTTGGGTTCTGTGAAAGTCCCAGAAGTATGAACTCAGTGACAAAGCTCTGGTTTAACATGATTCTTGAGAAAATGTAAAAAATAAATGAGTTCATATAAACCTGAAATTTTTCTTCATATATTTTTAGTATTAATCAATAATGAAATAATGCAGAATTACTCAGTATTCAACTAACTTGTCAATAGTATTTGGATGGAGATAACATTTTATTTCATTTGTGAAAAAGTTATTTAGGATATTAAGATCAAACAAACAAACAAAAATATTAATTTTGAGACTTTGGAGACACAGGTCCCAGGTCGCATGACTACTTAATAGACTGAAGAGGATGATGGTTGGGATATTTTATCTCAATGAGAACTTCAGAGTACTGATTATTTTTCCACAGTATACTTCTCTTTATAGTTGGTAAAGTATCTATTACATTGTTTTGTATGAGTGAGGAATCTTGATAAGGCAAAAGGGCTGATGAAGATATAGAAGCCAATGGATCAATGACCTACAAATGAAAGTTAGTGACAATCACAGAGATGAAAAAAGAAAAATAACTTGTTGAATATAATTTCTTATCTTGAGACTTGAAATTCATTTACCAATTATGTATACAATGAAAATTTGATTGAGTAAATGCAAGATATACGGTTTGAATTCATATTAATTTACTATAAAACAACTCACCTTCATATCTCCAAATATTAAGAGAAGGTTCAATTTGGAAATGTCTAAATAAGACTCAAATTAACATGCCCCTAAAAGGCTAAGTATAATTCATCCATTTGAAAACTCTTTCCCAATAGAAAACACTTTCATACAAAAATCTATGTAAATATTCTAGGACCTGAATTCATTTCTCCTAGATAAATACAGCTTTCAATGTTATGGGTTTCTTCTTCTATATGTACAACAGAAATGTATTCATAAATTGTTTTTCGGTGACTATTTACATATATACATATACATATATAACTTCATATATGTACATACATAAGCATATAACAAAAAGTGAGTAAAACAATAATGTCTCTGTATAGAAAAGAAAAAAAGATTATATTAATGACTATCATGTAAAGGTAACAAATTTTAAATGTAAATAAATCTATCATCTATAGTTGCTTACAATTGACAATGCATTGTTCCTGAGGAGGGAAAATCACTCTTCTGAGGATACGGCCACTAGTAGGTTTCCAGTGTTCCACTTAGGAATAGCCCTAATTTACTGGGTTGAACAACAACAACAGAAATGAAATGGAGGGGAGGTTTTTCTGATATATTGATGCATTTCATTGTATACACTATCAAAAACAAAAGTAAAACACAAAAAATAATGAAAAATAGACAAAATAACATATATAGATAGAAAAATTGCTCACTTTCTGTTGTCAAATAGTCTGAAGACAGCTTTATGTGTAAGAGGCATGTGCCATGAGATGAACTGTCAGACATCAAGTTTTCAGGTCCACAGAAGACAAACACATGGCTCTTTATCATAAAGTGGGTGTTGAGAAAGCTGGATGTAGCTCAAGTTGGCTTCAAAATAACCATTTACACTAGGATGACCTTAATCTCCTGATCATCACTCCTCCACCTCCAAGTTCTAGGATTACAAGATGTGCCACCACAACCTGCCACATTCAGAGTTTTATCGAGATATTCTGCACACTGTAAGTCAACAAGAACATGTGAGTTTTAATGACATTTTTTTAAACAATGGCCACATGCACATATTGAAGTGAAAACTGAAGCACTCAAAACAATAAAAGAATATCATTGTGCATGTGCATGTGTGTAGAGAGAGAAAAAGGTGAAGTAGAGGGGTGAGAACATGGAAAGAAATTTGTAGAAGGTTGGGTACAGAGAGAGATAATAAAAATATATTTATTAAAAATTACTTTAAAACTCTCAATTTAAAAGTTATAACAAATAGATGAAATTTATTCATACAGTGTTTTATAGAACATATAAGAAATAACTACAAATTATAGACATGTATATACTCTTCATTCATGTATACACAGTCTCAAAATTTATTCTAAGATTTATATTAGAATATTTTAGCCTAGGATATGATACAATATCAAAATATTCCTGTTAGTTTATAAAATTAATATTTAGTGTTTATTGATTTCTCTCTTTATTATTTTACTATATACAGATTTCTAAAATAAAGAAACATTGAACATAAAAATACCTAAAGTATCCATAAGAGGAGTGATATATTAATAAGATTTGCAAAATAAATTAACATGGTACTATAATTAAAACACTAATATGTTAGGTAACAGAACCATAACAATATAAAGTGTCCATTTATTGATATTATAGAGTACAAGTGAAGAAATTTTAGTATAAATTTTGTTACTATTATCAAAATATTTTGTAATAAAAATCAATATTTAAATCACAAAATCAGTTTCAACTTAAAGTCCTGAAAAAATGTTTTTTACATTATCAAAAGATTCTTTTTTACATTATCAAAAGTGGAACCCATGTGCTAACATAGGGTGACATCATATCTAATAACATGCTTAAAATATTATACTCTTTCCATAAATGATCGTGCTGATGAATCACCCTTTTCTCACCTACAAATATTCTTAGATTTCCAGTCTAAACTTTCATTTAAGAACTTACATAATCAGTTTAAACTTGTTCTAAAATTATCTACAATCTTTTTTGTTCCTAACAGTCATGAATTTGAACATTAAAGAGCTGTCCCCAGTCTTATTCAGGGACCATTCACTGTATTAACTGGGAACTGAGCCATTTCTTTGGGTGATTTTGATCATTTTCCTGCTTATGACAACTGTCTATACTGCCTACTATTTCAATCTCACTAATTGTAGCAAAAAGCTAGTTGTAGCATCAATCTATCTGCAAGAAACAGAACATTTTTATTAATGCAAAGTGTGTATATACTTGAAACTAACAGAAGGAGCAAACAAGAAAGATTGTCACTATATGTTGCTGATTTGAAATGTACTTCAAACAAGTAAAATATTGATATCACCAATAATAATAATAATAGTAGTAGTAATAATAATAATAATTAGTTGAAGTTGAAAGGTTATATTAAATTATAATTTCTGTTAATGCCATAAGTCAAATTTATTTTATTCTAAAATTATCTACAAAAAAAAGTTGATTTTTGTGTGTGTAGCTAAGCAAATTTCTATGGCTGTCAGGGCAATAATATATTTCAAATTCTAGTCCTTTTTCTCTTTCCTCAGTGTTGTTCTGCTGAATTTCTTATATAGCTCAACTCACTTGTGTTACTATTTCTGTAACACAAGGGAATGCTGTTTCTTCCCATTTCCTTCCTAATGGATTTTTGAGACTTCTCCTTTGATAGCTAGGTGATTCATCACATTTTAAGAGAAGGGCCAGGCCAAGACAACTACTACTCAAGCAGTTCAGTGCATCAGCCACTTAATTTTCTAAACAGTCCAGAGATAGAATGCTAATACTGAGAGACACTTAAGAGGATTAGATAAACTTAAATCAGTCAACTTTACTTTATGAGGTTAATTATTCTGACCATAATGCCCTTTCCTGTGCCCTGTCTTAGTATGTAGTTGTGCAAATAGAACATTTTATATTGATTTTCAATGTTGTGTAGAGCTTAGCAGCAGTTTGTCTGCCATGACCCTTTATCAGTGTTTTTCACAGATGTTTTTCAAAGCATGCTACCTTTAATTCAAGCACCGAATGGCAACTAGACTAGTGTGTACCTGAGTGTGGATCAGCAAAATAGTAAAGTTTTGTTGGACACTATACAGAAAAACATGCTACTTCCTGGATTATTTGGTATCAATTTAAAGATGACAAGTTGAAAATGATTTTGATTTTAATAATTTGGGGAAATACATAAGAAGGAAGAGAATAAACAGCTTATGGAGTAAGAAAACAAGAAGGAAATGGAAGAAGGAAAAGAAGGCTGAAGAAAAGAAGGAAGGAGGAAAGAAAGGAGTTTGCACACTAACAACAAATGCATTGGGAACTTGAGGAATTCTTACTTTAAACTGATATTTTCTGCTGTTTAGAGTATCATTTCATTCACTTCTGTGTGATCCACCTTTGACCATAAAACATCCTCATTAAGATAAGGAATCTGTGCATCAGATTTGATAGAAAAATTTAAGAACACACTTATGAACTGAAAGGCAATTATTTCATTAAATACACAGTAGCCTGACTACTACATCTGATTCCCAAGCCAAACAAAGATCCAACAAAGAAAGAAAATTACAGACCAATCTCCCTCATGAATATTGATGCAAAAATACTCAATAAAATATTGGCAAATAGACTCCAAGCATCCAAATGTAAAGTGTTTTATCACAATTTAAAAACATCTCCAAATGCAGAAATGTGCCTCTGAGTCTCACCTTGTGTTGACTGTTTCTAAATCCTGAAGACATCTATCTCTTGTTTTCTACTGAAATCAGTTCATGTACTGGTGACCAAAATGTAAGTTTTAGCCACCTTTTATTTCCACACAGAAAGAGAAGACCAGGTCTGGCAGAGAAGATAGAGACATCACAAATGTTCCCCTCATGCCTTTGACAACATGATTTAATAATAAAAGAAAAATGAAGAAGCCAAATCCACACCCTAACTACAACTGCAATTAATTACTCCAATTAATGGGTGTTCCCTGAGAGGTCATCTACCTGTGAGACTTCCTCATAGCTCCCCTGGGGTTTGGACACATTCTGGCTCCAAGAATATCTGAGACCTAACTTTGTTCACTTTTTCACTTTCTTGAGAGTTTGTTATATTTTCAGTTTCTTTCAAAGATATTAGAAATTTGAGAGATGGTTCTATATGAAACATCTTTCACTTTCAGGATTAGGAAAGTGTTGTAAATTGAATAGACTGTCATGTCTTTGTGCATAATTTAAGTAAAATGCTCACATAACACAAAGCATGATAAGAGCTGAGTTCTGTTTCAAGGAATTTATCAATCAATCTGTAAGTATAATGTCTTGTGTTCTGGGAAACCCTAGCAAGGACTGTTAACTAAAGCAAAACATTGATATATAAATATGTTAGAATGTATATATTAATAAAAATACACATTTCCATATAAAGGAGTACTTTTGTTTTTGTTTTTTCAAATAGCTCCTCCATATTTGTACACATATATGCATATGTACTACATAGATGATTACATATACATGTGGAGGTGTACAGTTTTCTGTGATCACATTGACTACACAGTATACATTCTTAAGGTCACTCCAGTTATGCTGACCTCTTTTTCTTCCCAAATATACCTCCCCCATTATATAGGGGTCTATTGATTTTGACCCCCTGGATTTAAGGTTGATGGATTACAGATTATTTTATGGATCATAGACCATTCCTGGGGCTATACGCATAAAGAAATATTACTCCTAAAAAAGGAACATTTAATTGTGAGAAGCTTGTCAGTGAGATTTCAGGATTCATGACTCCCTTCCCTATATATGATGGATCTTGTGCCAGTCCAATGCAAGAATCAATAGGTGCTGACTTTTCCATGTTTGAAATGATCATGCCATTTCCTGAAGACAATGTTTCATTGAAATCTTCATCATCCTCAAGTTCTCATGACATTCCATATTCTTTTCCAAGTTGTATTTTCCAAGCTATATCCTGGATCTAGGGTGGGGATCATATAGCTGTCCAATTTGGGGATGGGCATTAAGAAGTCACTTAGCCTGTACACTTGGAAGATGTATATTTCTTTACATTAAGCATCACACACTGAAAAAAAAAAGCTAGTCTATACTAGTACAAGGAATGCACTGGGGATACAAACACAAATATATAGAGGTCTGCCATCATGTCTGTTCAGAAAAAAAAAATAAGGAAAATAATAGTAGATTCTGCCCTAGATCCTTGAACTTCTTCATAAACTTTTATGCTGCTATCTTCCAGGCTTTGATATTGGCATGATCTAGGTGAAAGGCAATAAAGAAATGAGAAATATGTATAGAAAAGCTGGGATTGAAAGAAGCATGGACTCTGATGGAGATGCATCAAGAGAAAACTGGAAATTTAGCATGTTCATCATACACTTCAGGAAGGAGGGGAAGTGGATTAGAGAATCTCCATAGGTGGTCTCTGCAGGGCAGCATTGTAGGTTGCAGTCATCCTAGAGTAGGAAGCTGTAGTTGATTGTTTCTGCATACACTGGTTTTAACTAAGGGTCAGTCCTTTATAAATATCCATAATAGAACAAGAGGAAGCCTTTGCCATTCCTCTGAGGCTGACCCAATGAAAGCTTTCCTGGGTTTGAGGCATTGGCATCCTTGACATGGCCATGATTATTTCAATAATACAATTCACTCTGGATTTCATCTGTTCCCCACATTTTTGACTACATTTACAGTGTCAGGCATGTATTTCTTTCTATGGTAATTTACTAAAATACAATATGAAGAAGTTTGGTTACTTCTAAAATATTCAGCCAGTTCTTACACTAGTGGATATTTCTTCCCTGGCTAATCAATATTCGAGTATCCAGTGTCCACAGATGGTTAAGACCTTTGAAGAATTTTCTCTATCAACATACTGAGTAGCACCTTCTTTGACTATGAATGCTTGCCAGAGTAAAGAACATTCTTTAATGCTATCTATCTACTTTGAAACACCTAGAAATTTAAAAACAAGTTGCATGTTTTCTATATGTAACAACACAGAATAAATGTTACCATTCTAAAGTAAAAAAGGCGATAGGACAGAATGCTATAATGAAAGTGACAGAAAAACCCATTATGATAAACTCCAAATCCTATAGTTTCATATACCCTGCACTCTGGGAATTATAAAGCATATATACATCAGTGATTTGGAGGTACTAGGTTCCACCATGTCTCTAGGTCTACTGCCTATTTTACAAGCAACCTTTCTCCTGATTTGTTTTTGCTCCCTACCTGGGAATTATTATTATTATTTTTTAATATCTCATGGTCTGCCATGTTCAAACACTGGTATCTCCTTGCAGCTAGGGTTTACTTACATTTCTTTAAATATATAGTTTCTCAGGGAATTTTTGTAGGGATCCCAACCATTTCACATTTTGTACAACCTCCTTATAACTCTAGAACTGTGAAACACAACTCTATGACTTTTTTGTGAAGTGATAAAATTTGCATCAATAAAAGCTGATGTCTTGTTTTTATAACTTCGAACTTCAGAAGTTTCCAAAAAAAGTTCTTAGTTCCAAATCTTGTTTTCACCATCTTCAGTCAGGTGGAATACTTCTGTTCAAGGTTTACTGGATGACTTGGAGCCTGAGTAAGGGGGGCTTTACATTGATTTCACATCTTCTTACTACACACCTTTCTTCGGATTTCAATTAAAGCTTGGTTTAACATTTCTCAGTGCAAGGACATCCACACTTCTCATTTTTATGCTTGTCATTTCAGATATTTTATTATTAAAGATTGGTTGTTACTATTTAGTCTCATTGACCCAAATAATCTATTTAGTTAACTAATTTTGTTTGATGTATATGTGTGTGTTTGGGCACACAGATGCATGCACAGGAAAGAGGTAATCTTTAGTGTCTCTTCCTGTTTCTGTCCCCTACAAATTTTGTGGCAGAGTCTTTTACTGAACGTGGATTTCAGCTATTTAGCTTGACTCACTGGCAAGAGCACTGCACACATCTCTGAGTCCCTCTTCCCAGAACTACAATTACAGGCATTTCCACCATTCCTATCCTGGCAATTTAAGTGACTACTAGAAATCTAAACTTAAAAGTCCTACAAAAGCAACAAGTATGATAGCAAATGAACTATTTTACAGACCTCAGCTTTCATTATATTTTGTATTTGTACAAATTATTTGGTGCTATTTTTTATAGTTGTTATATTTATTGAACTTAGAGGATAAGAAGAAAAAGAAAATGGCATTTCAACACAGAGACAGAGAGAATAATCATCAGCAGATGACAAAGTTTGAGATTGTGAAAATGATTCATGTCCATGTTAAAAAAAATAACAATATTTTTGGTAGATAGAACCAACATAAATTTTGGGATAATCACTACTTTTATTGCAATTATACTTTTAGAAAATATTGTTTCTGAACCATCATTGTATTCCACACATAGACATAGTATATAGACGTCCATTGCACAGCAGGGAGACCTCCAGGGCTATCAACCAAACATGGCATATTAGGTTGAAATAAGGCTGGGCACATCCCCTCATATTAAGGCTAGAAAATGCTATAAGCATTTTCACCTTCAATACTAACATTGTGTTTCCAAAAATTTATTAAAAGTGGCCAGCTGGGGAAGAGCAGGTGATCCGCATGGCAGATGCAAACACTGGATTCCCTGTGAGTTCAAAGCCAGTCTTTTTTTAACAGAGGCCATCAAGTGTGCACAGTGGGACCTGGTCTCAAAGGAAAAAAAAATCTTTAAATAAATACATTAGTTAAAATAGCCAATTGAGCATTAGCATAAAAGTAATAATTTTGATGAATTTTGCCATGCTTAAACAAACTGAACACAGAAAATGGAATGGAAAAGCTGAAACAACTGTTAGGGGAATCTTGGGAAACTCTAATCTTTAGTGTAAATAAAAGGTGGTCAGAGGTTATCAGTATTTATCTCTTGTCTTAAAAATATAATTTCCTTTCTGTTGGAATTTGAGTTAAGGTTATGTAAGGACATAATGAATCTGTGACACAGACACAAGAACATCCACCTGATGTTGACACTTACCAAGAGGGAAATTTTTCAACAAGTGTGAGAAGGAACACAAGACTGCTTGTTGTCTTCCTCAGTTTCTAAAGAACACTTAAGACATACCTCGGATGTCTTTCTGAAACAACACTACAACAAAAACAGCAAACTTTGTTACATTCCCTTGAACACAGTGGCCTGTAAACCATGCTTCTCCACTCAACTGTGAACTTGTAAATGTGACAAATGGAGCTGGAACAAGAAGAATGGACTTGGGATGCAGTGTTCCTCCTGTGGTCTCTGGTCTTCAGTTGTCAGTTTCCCATTTCAGTTCTTCCACATCCATCTGGAGTGCTGTATTACCCAACCTCTCACACTTTTCTCCTGACACATCTACATAACTTAGTAATATTGTATGAAATTGCATGAATTAGGCCAGTATGACTAATCATTATTGATTGATAAGAGCACTAACATATGTACTAGTAAGAGAAATGGCAAATTGTTCACTTGAAAATCTGTGTGCACTGTGGATTTTTTAACAACTATGAAGGAAGTTGAAACATCAAAAAACAATCTACACTTCATTAAAGAAAATTATATCTGTTGTCTGTTTTCAAATGTTGAATTTTTACTTTAAATTTGTCATTTTAATATATGATCAGAACTTTAAAAAAATCAGGATGCTGTCATAAAACTAAATGAAATTAGTGAGACTACAAGCTACTGTAATCTTCAAGACTCACCCACAGTCAAAAGTATATGCCATAGGTTATTGATTCTATTTTATTTCCTCAAATTTTATAATGAAATTGTTAAGATAAAAAAGAGTAGATGATTAATCAGGGATCCTATAAGACCCAGGTGCCAATACCCCAGAGGTCTCCCCAGAGTCATCTGGGTAAAAACAGAGATTGTTTTCCTCAGTGAAAACTTCAGAGTAACATTGTATTTTCTCCATATCCCTCATTGTGCAAAGGTTAAATAATGTTATTACTTTGTTCCTGTTGGAAAGGCATCTTGATAAAGGTAACAGAATAGATGATGGAGAATCAGAAGTGAGGGGCCAGTCAGCTAAACATGAAAACAGGAGGCAGCACATATTGAAGAAGAAACTGCCTTTTGAATAAATCTGGAAGAGTGGGAATTAAGTACTTGCCAATTATTAATACAATATGACTTTTTTTCAGGAAATATAGTTTGGCAATGTATATGATTTGAAATCTACATGAATTAACTCTGAAATATGTTCATAAATAGCCTACCTTCTCTTCTCAAAGTTACAAAAGGTCAAATGAAAACGTCAAAATATCACTTCTGGTAATTATTTCACTTGCACAGAAAGAATTAATAGAAAAAAGTATCAAAGTTTTTATGGTGCTTATATAAAACATAATTAAGGGAGGAGGGCTGGAGTGGTAGCTCATTCACTAAGGGCACTTACTGCTCTGTCAAGAGGAACTGTGTTCAATTCCTAGCACCCACATTACAGATCACAACTGTCTATGACTAACTCCAGTTCCGGGAGACCAGACACCTATGGCAAAACACCAATGCACATTAAAAATGAATAATAATAGAAAATCAATAATTATTATGGAAACAAATATTTCAGGAAGATATTTTAAGGGCTAAGTATAAGTGGCCTAGGACAATGACATGCATCAGAGAATAAGATATAACTCTTCCTTTGCATAACCAAGGCTGATAAGTGAATTTTCTTTATATTTATTCACATGTCAAAATACTTGATTTCATAGTTGCAAGATATGATGGTTTCAACCCACAGCACTTTCTAAGGTTCTGAATGATTAATGGTAGATTATAAAGACTATTTTATAGAAAAAATAGCCCTGAGTGATATTTCCAATTTAGACTGATTTAATGTCAATTTTAAAATAAGTAAACATTAGCATCATCTTTTGACAGTCTACTTAAAATTAGTTTCAACCAAAATGGCACTATCATTTTTCTACTAGAACAAGTTAAAACATACCTCAAAATACTGGAATATAATCATGTGGCACAACACTCAGTCAAAGACATAGCTTTCTCATAGTCTACAAACTATAAGCCTAAAGAAACTTGGGAATACTGACATCTCCTTTATTTTAAACAATGCTATGTACCTGAAAAAGAGGAGAAACAGTCCATGACTTTCTTTTCCCTAATATAAATAATCTTGAAATTTATGGAGCTATACAGGGGGTCATTAGTAATCTCCTTGAGCTGCAACTTTGGGAGGTTTGTCTCCCTGTGCCCAACTATCCACATGGTCCTCTATCTTAACAACAAGGCTAATTGTAGCATCAAGATATCTACAAAGAAAAAAATTTCTTTGTTAATATAAAAGTCTGTAAAATTCAAACTTTGAGAAGGATGTGCTGAAAGTTTGTTATTCTAGGTGATTGTTTTGAAATATATTTCAAAAAATACATAGTTACTACAAATGATAGTCATGAATACAAATCTCATTAAAGTCCCTAAATCCAACATATTTTCATGTGTTCTTACTAGCCATCAATAAAAGATATATTACTTGTTGGCGTCTCAATGGAAATTTCTTTCTACAGTTCTCTGGGAAAGATGCTCTCCAAAACAAACTAATCCTCTTTTTCTCCCCTCAGTGTTGATCTGCTATTGTCCCTAAATGTCTCACCTTTCTCATCTTACACTTTCTTAAACTTTGGAGAATGCATTTTTCTCTGTTTAGTCTCCTCTCCTTCCTAATGGATTTCTGAAGCTCCTCTTTGATGACTTGGGGAATCAGCTCATTTTGGAAACATAATGATATTTTTGTGCCATGTTTTAGTGTTACGTTGTGGATATGGTATATATAGGTATATATATTTTAATATTTATTTTCAGTGTTATATAGAGTTTAACAGAGCTTCACTGTGCTACAACCCTATATTAGCATTCTTTACAAACCTCAAGACATATTACCTTTACATATAAATATCAAAATGTTGAGTATACTTATTCATAATTATTTATTTATAAAAAAGTAAAGTATGATTTCATGGTTAGTAGAAAACTCAAAATTTGGTGCCATGATACATTATATGGTTTCAACACAAATGTGAAAATGTGAAATTATTGCTTTTTTTTTTTACCTTAAACTTGAAGAAATGTATAATTATCAGAGGACAGGAAAATAAGGAACTAAGAGCTGCCCAGGAAGACAGAAAGCAAAGAGAGAGAGGGGAAGGGGAGGAAATACAGGAAAGAGAGGACAGATGAACAGGATGAGGAGAGGTGTGCAGGTAGGAGGGGAAGGAAGGAACGAGGGCTGGAAAGAACTTACAATCTGAAGATTTTTTTTTTTTTTAATATGGACACTTGAGCAGCTATTATTTTTTGGTGTGTATTTGTGGACTATTACTTTTAAGTGTATACTTCAGGGTTTATTTTTGTATATTTGTATTTTCTGAGCTCTGTGATAAAATTTTATCACCTTCTCTATGCTCTGATTTCCATTAAAATATTTTCCATTTAGAATAAGGAATCTGATTATGAAAGTTCATATAACTCTCTCAAAAACACACTCATGAAGTAAAAAAACAAAACAAAACAAAACAAAAAAAACCTCAATGTTTGAAGTAAATACACAGTGTCTTGGCCACAGCACTCAAACCATAAGTTGCTTTATCACAATTTAAATCATCTCTGAAAATGTAAAAATGTACCTTATATGTCTGAACATATGTCAGTTGTATGAAAATCCTGAAGACAGCCATGCCCTGATTTTTGAGGAGTGCACTACTTTCACTTGTGATTAGCACACTGTCGGTTTCCAATGCTTCTTGCCATGTGTAATGGAGAAGAGCAGCTCTCACAGAGTTGGAAATGAATGTTACCAGTGCTTTTCTAACATTGTGTAGCTAAATGTTTTCCTATGTCTTGCCAATTCCACAGCTGCTCATACACAAGTAAACACACAGAGGTTTACATTATTTTTTAACTATAGCCATGGCAGGCTTCCTGCTAGCTTGCTCTTATATCTTAGATTAACACATCTCTATTAATATGTTTTGCCACATTTTCTGTGGCTTTACATGAGTCCCATCACATGTTGCTCCTTGGGCATCTAGCTGGTGTCTCCCCTGCTTTCTTCCTGGCTCTATCTTTGAATTTCCTGCCTGCCTGTAAGATGCCTTGCCACAGGCCAAACGGCTTTAGTTATCAATCAATCAGAGCAACACATCCACAGCATACAGAAAGACATTTCGCCATCACTTTCCCTTTTCTGTCTAAACAAAAGTAAGGTTTTAACTTTAACACAGCAAATTTAGATATAACAAACAATAATTACAGTTATAATATCTAGTCTATTTGTATTTTGTAAAATTAAAGAAAATATTTTATCCTACATTTATGAATCTAAAGTTTCATATGTATTTTATCTTTTATCATAATGGAAAATTATGATTATAACTATCTAGTCTTTACTGCATCAAACACCTCAGAAGGATACAATATTTTCTAAGCAAACTGGAAGAGCATTGTAAGCAACTTTCAAAAATCTACAATGACAGAGACAGCTGACTACCAGGACAGACATCCAAAGTTCCTCTGTAATGTTGGGGCACCCATCCTCAGCCCACAGGCCTAGAGTCTCTCAAATCAATTTTCTCTGTGTCCTGTAGAATGTCTGGCAATTTTGTCTGCGAAGCAGGAACCTGAAGGAGCATTTTGCATTGCAATGTTCAGTGGTCACCTTCCTATGGTTCCTGCATATCCAGTCGATGCAACATTTTGTCAAGCAGTCCAGGTAAGAACAGTTTCTTGCCCAAATGGTTATTTTTGCCAAGAAGAAGATAAACTCCACATGGATGTATTCTCAATGCCCATACTCCTCTCTGAAGTAAATCAGTCCAGTCAGAAGCAAATATGTATAAATGTCCAGGAAAGTCTAAGTTTTTAAAACATTTTAAATATCATATTCTGTAGGTCTTTGAAGTGTTTGAAAATTACATACCTGATTGAAATATACCTTTATATACCTAAAAAAACATTACCAAAAACCAAAAAAAAAAAACAAAAAAAAAAACAAACAAACAAACAAAAACTATAGCCAGGCAATGGTGGTGCACGCCTTTAATCTCAGTACTTGGAAGGCTGAGCCAGGCGGATCTCTGTGAGTTCAAGGCAAGACTGGTCTACCAAGTGAGTTCCAGAAAAGGCACAAAGCTACACAGAGAAACCCGGTCTTGAAAATAAACAAAACAAAACAAATCAAACAAACAAAAAACAAAAACAAAAACAAAAAAACTTAACAGCATGATTATAAATTTGATTATCTTAGATGACTACTTATTAATCTATATTTCTTAATTATCCACTACAATTTAAATGAGCTGCACAAACATGATACCTGAAACAAGTGTAGAAATATACATACAGTATAACAAAAGTAACTTTAAATTTGTATCAATAAACTAAAATCCATAGCAATGTAAAATATTTCAAAGAAGTGGTTTCTCTTTAAAAGTAGGTACATAATCTACCCTTTCATCCTATCATATCTATATCCTACATTTCTATATCCTATTAACCTTTTTTTTTCTTTTAGGAAGAGATTGACTATGATCAACAACAATTTGTAACCAACAAGTTAAACAAAGACAAATATCAATAATCCATTTTTGGAAATGTGAGCAGAGATTTCTAGGCCATTTCCTGCTGATAGGGAGTACTGGTAGTCTTATGAGGCTCCTGAGAAAATTTGAGATAATGGTCAAGTCCTGGAAAGACCTGCTATAACCTTTGTTGATAGGTACTATCTGTTAAGGTTCAGGAGTTCTGGCTTGATCAAGTCTGATCCTTCTTAACCTGAAACAAATCCATAGCCTCTTGCTTCCTGTGGAAACAAAAGCAGAGCCTCCTTTCCAAAGCAACATATCCTTAAATCAAAATCTTGAAGTCAAATATCTTTAAAATATACATATGGTTTAACTGACCAGCCTTTACATTCAATTGTTTTTCTGCAGTTAAAAATCCCAAAGACAACATATTCCTATCTGTGCGATTTCCATCATTATATGGCTTATTTTTTATATTACTTTTACATTATCTTTAAAGACTTTATTTTTTCAAAGTTTCTATTTCTTTATGTAACTGTTTATATTCCTTTTTCTCTCTCTTCCAAGTGTATGTACATTTTTTACACACAATGTAAACCATTTAGTCTTTTTCCATCTGAAACTGACTTATTGTGAATCTATTGCTTTAAACTGCTGTGGCTAGTACTCAAGCTGAAGCATTGGGTGCGGGCTCCACACAATTCAGCTTTTCAACATGGTGGTGATGATTCACCACCAGGTCTGGGAGCCCTACTGTCTGGGAGCCATGTTAACTATGGGTGGCAGTGGGTCTATGCTTCTATCAAAGCAGCATGTAGCCCAGAAACCTCTCTTTTTTTTTCCTTTTTGTTTTGTTTTTGTTTGTTTGCTCTTTTGTTTTTGTAAGTAGCAAAATCTGTATCCACCATGCACCATGTTTCAAGGCTTGCAGAAACCTCTGTGTAAATCTGGCCCTGTGTCACGCTGTAGCTCCAACCACATGCTGCAAACCTGCCATAGAGCAGCTCAAGCCCGCATGTTCTGGAATCTCGCAGCGCACATGAGACATGGAGCAGGAACCTGTTTTGGGCTCTGTTTAAAGAATACCAGAAGACAAATGAGTTGGAAAGTACTTGATACCAAGTTTGGTGACCAGAGTTGGATCCCTGGGAATCACAGCATAAGACAAATCTAGCTCCTGTAAATTGTCCTTTGCCTCTACACATGGAATGTGGCATGTGCCTCCATCCCCATATATGTACAAAATAAATAAAGGGATGCAATTAAAATACATCAGAAAGAAAGGTGTCTTGGAAGGAAAACACAAAATATACTAGGAGACAGACAAAAATAAAAAGAATTACTTATTAAATATTCTCAGGTTTTAGGTGGAACCTCTAGCCATTGGGAGCCATTTGTAGCTAAATAGTTTCCTATGTCCTGCAAAGTCCACAGCTGCGCAGATCCAATTAAATACACAGAGGCTTGTATTATTTTTAAACTGTAATTGAATGCAGTACTATATGTAAAGTTTTACTGTCCACCAAAGACAAGTGGTAAATTCTTATTTTAGTGATCCAAATAGTGAGAGTTGACAAGATATAATGTAGTGCAGGTTGGACTCAATCTCATGATGTAGGCTAGGATGACTTTGAACTTCTGATACTCCTGCCTTCACCTGCAGATCATAGGATTATAAATTTACGCTATCACAGTTAGTCCAACACATAGTTTTGTCATCATATTCTGCAAGCAATATTTCAAAAGGAACTTGTGAATAGTGAGGTCAGCATTATTTAAACTGTGTCTGCACATCTAAACTGAGTAAGCAGCAATATCAGTCAAAAGAAAAATATCTTATTATCATCACATTTTATTGTTTATTATTTTATGATCACATTCTAAAATGTGTTCAAGTACAATGGCACTGCTTCAGCTACGCAACCCTTTCAGACACACCTTAGGAAATAACAGAATAAGCTAAGCATGTTGATATACTTGAGGTAGAACTCTCGACAGAAATGTTATTCTAAAAATAGGATGAAAGAATTTTACAACAGAGTATAATGCAGTATCTAAAATATTGGAACATGAGAACAATCTAAAATACAGATTTCATTTATAATAAACATTATTTTTAGCAGAATATTTAAAACTAAACACCAGGATTAAAACACACTAAATAAAATTTCCTTTAAATTTCTGAAAACAGCTTGAGGCTTGTAGATCATTCCACAGATTACTAAGCATAGAACAAATGAGCTCACTTAAGAAGTTGAGCTTATATTGACTATTTTGATTGTTATCATCTTTCTATGAACTGCCATGTGGTAGAGTCAACACATCCATTTCCAGTCATCATTGATTTCTAATTCATAATCTCATAAAGGAAACAACCTATTCTCTCAATATTTATCCTTAAATATTGCATGACCTCTTTGCTCAAATAGCCCTACATTTAAAAAGGATGCATCTGTTCCAGATCTGGCTTTGTCCTCACAGCTTAAACTGTGCCCACACATAACACTCAAAGCTATCAGACTTGTGTCATACTTTTGAACTATTTGGATCCAACTTGAAGATGAAATCCTTAAAATATAGTTAATACTATGAGACTTGAGAAATATG
Source organism: Onychomys torridus (assembly GCF_903995425.1). Taxonomy (NCBI): domain Eukaryota; kingdom Metazoa; phylum Chordata; class Mammalia; order Rodentia; family Cricetidae; genus Onychomys; species Onychomys torridus. Next base: position 64,841,829 of record NC_050446.1, read on the forward strand.
TAGTGAGAATGAAATAGAACTTCCTTGGACAGGAGGAAGGATGAAAAGAAAGAAGGGAAGAAGATGGAAGGAATGAAGGGACAGAGGGCAGAAGGGAGAGAGAGGGAAGGTGAGAGAGAGAGGGAGGGAGAGAGGAAGAAAGGGCCTCTGCAAATAACAACAGTTATTTGAGCCCTGCAGGCACTTGAGCAACTATTCCTAATGAAGTGCTAATCTACGGTCTCCTTGAGCATCATTTCATTCACTTCTGAACTGCTGACTTTAGTCATACAATCTCCTCTATAAAGGTAAACAATCTAAGCACCCAGGGCTTTTGCTACTCTCAAGAACAGTTATGAAGTGAATGGGTCATGATTACACGAAATGTTAAATTTTATCACAATATAAAAGTCATACTTGAAAATTAAAAATAAAGCTCCTTATGAACCTCACCATGTGTTAACTGTGTAAAAAAATACTGAAGATAGCCATTCTTTATTATCTGTGGCCAAATGGCCTTTCAGGGGTGACCAAGATTCTCTGCTTCTCTTCAGCTCATCTTTCTACATCTAAGGGAGAAGAGGAGAGCAGGAGAGCCTCTTGGGCAGTGAAAGTGGAGGATGTTACCTGTGCTTCCTGAGTCTGTGTTTATCATGGTTGCTGTACAAAACACAACTCTAGGATCTACTTGACTGCCTCTTACTTTATAAAGTGTTTTCCTGAGCCAACATGAGTCTGTGAATGCTTATTCCTAATCCCCTCAGGTTTCTAAAATGTCTGGTCCAGTGAGAATCCAATGCACCATGTATATGACTTTTCACTTAATGGTGTATTTATAATCCTTCTATGTCCATCCAAAATGATGTTGTGTTTTTATTTATTTTGCATAGGGTTTTGTTACATAAATACTTTTACATGCTATGATCTTAATAAATTGTACGCAATTTTATAATTGATGTAATGCAAAACCGGTACAGAATTTAGAGAAAATTATTTCCGTCACAAGGGATCTATCAATGAATATATAAAAATATGCATTGTTTTTGGAAACACTTTCAAGATCTGTTCACTAAAGAAAACCATCTTATATATAAATATATGAGATATGTATGTTGATTAGGAGTATCATTTACTTCATCTAAGAATATTTTATCTTTCCCTTAATTTTGACAATTTTATGCATGTATACAATGTAATTATTGTCATAGGGACCATCCATAATGATTCTTTCTCCTCCCTACAATCTTACAGGTCCCCTGCTCATTATCAACCAACTCTTTTCTTATAGCCGTATCTTTTTATTTTAGTTACTGAATTTATAGTTGTCTATATGAACACTGAGAAGTGATTACTTACTAGATCATGAACTCACCTATGCCTATATACCTGAAGAAAATGATATGCTTTGCCACCTTTAACTGTTGATACCTCCTTAGGAATAGTGGGGCCTCATGAACACATCCTTTTAACCACGTTGTGGAAGGGCCTAGTCTTATACAAGTTTTATTCAGATATTCACAGTTGGTGTATTGGTCATGGTTCATTGTCTGTGACATTCCCACCAGACAGTGCATCATAACACACTTTCCTATTCTCCAGGTCATACATTCTGTTCTGTTTTCTACTTTGAGATACTCTTGAAGGAAATATTACACATTTCCCATTAAGGGATGAGTATTAATCATTTACTTATCCTCAACATTTTCAAGTATTACAAATCACTGCATTAACCTCTGCTCACATCAAGAAGAAGCTTCTTTGTCCATAGCTGAGAGTTTAAAAAGTTTATGGTAAAAATATAATCATTGAGGAGGCATTTGATAACTTTTCCATTTAGGAAAAAGAAACAAAATATTGTCCCCTAGGGTCTATGATTTCACTAGACACAGGCTTTTGCTAAAAGCATCAGGTATGTGTATTTAAGAATATTTTAAATCATATCTGAAACTTATTGGTTATCCCACAAACTGTTATGTCCCTATTGATTCAGTGGACACATCTTAACTAAAAGCTCCATATTCTGACATTCACTGACCAGAGACCAATAAGACATTTCATGTGTTTTCTCCTCCAAAAACACATAATGGCATTTTGAGGACTTTGAACAGTAGCCCAGAAGAATGGAATGTTCAAAGGAGCTCTTACTTTGAGCTTCTATGACATTAACATACACTTAGAAATTTCACACACACAGTGACTTGGAATAACCATTCCCACTCCAGAATTGATGTCTGAGGTCAAACACAGGAATGCCAGGACTAAAGCAGAAGGAGAGCTCAGAAGAGCAAACACAAAATCCTGCAGCTCCATGTGCTCTAGCATCTAGAGCATGTGATGTATCATCTGATTCCTCCCTCTTCACTTCTGCTGCCCATAACCAGCAGCCTTTCCCATGAGTTGGCTCCAGTCACTGCAGAAAGATGTGTAGAGAATGTCCTTTGGCTCTGGCATTTATGATAGTCTTGGGTCTTCACTCTATCTTGGGCATCCTCTTACCAGCTTCAAGCAGTTAACTTCTATGACTCTACAGACACTCAAGCCCTGACATAAATAGTTTCACTTAATGTCTCTGAAAAAAATATGCAACAACTTTTCACAACCCTGTTCCACAGTCTTATGTCTTTCATTCCCTCAAAATCATTCCCACAAAGACAATGTTTCCAACTCTTCCTTCAGCTGGAGGTGGCAACAATAGTTTGACACTGTCTGCAACTTTCTTGTCTTTCCTGTAGTAATCCTGGAGAACCCACTACCTAGGCAGTTACTCCCAGGGAAAACTGAATTCCTAATTCTTGGTTTTCAGTTACTATTTTTTTTCCTTTCGTATAAGGTCATGGTTTACAAGTTGGATTTCTTGATTGATTGAGTCTTGCCTTGAATCATACTTGCTCTTATACAGGGCAGCATAGTCTGTTCCAGTTTTGATATTTAGAGTATTTTTTTTTTTCAGTGCACATCTAGTCTTCTAAACTTAAGTTTCTGGAAGTCTTTTCTACATAACAAACCAATTGTGTGTTTAGGGGCAGGGGTATATGCCCATATTGCTGTTCACTTTCATTGTTTATGGAGCCAAGTGCAATATAAAGGAGCCAAACAACAGAAGGAATATTCTGCTCTCCTGAAAAGTCTTCTCACCAAATATATTAAGCATTGCCTGTAAATTCAACTTCAGTCATGTTCTCAGGACAGAAGCAAAAATGAAACCAGACCTTTCAGCAAATACCATTCAAATGACCCTGGTGTATTTTCTAGTAGACATCATTCATTGATTCTGAAATCTCATGATGAAAGCTTTCATTGTCCATACTTTCTCAGCATTCTTATTTTCAAAACTCCTACCAGAGTGGCCCATTAAACACTGTCTCTGGCATGCTAGGGCTTTTCTAGACTGATGTACTACAAAAAAGTTCTGAAAGCCTAAAAGACCTATGATTATGTTTATTAGAACACTAACTTCATTCCTTAATCTAAATTTTGTATCAGTTATGTAATTCATTGCAGCAACAGAACTCCTGATACAGCAATCTAAAGAAGGAAAAGTATGTTGGGTTGTACATTTCAAAGGGCCAAGTAGTCATAGTTTGTTCTTATGACACCAGGACGTTGAAGCAGTTGGGCACAGTGCAACCTAATCTGAAAGCAGAGCTGTAAGACAAATTGCTAAATGATCTTATTAATAAAAAATCCGGAGCCAGATTTTGGGGTAAAAACTGAGAAATCAGAGAAGCAGAAAGCAATCAGCCATGTTCTTACCACTAGAAAAGCCTCAGCCAAAGATAGACATACTTCCTGTATACCCACATCTAAATGTCTTTCTGTCCCTGCTTTCTTACTTCCTTTCTTTTCCAACCGCCATCACTTCCTGTACTTCCTGTTTGCCTTTCCAGACTTCCATGTCTCCATGGTTAGTGCTGGGATTAAAGGCATGTGCCACCATGCCTGGCTCTTTCCCAATGTGGCCTTGAACTCACAGAGATCTGGATGGGGTGCAAAAATAAAGTATTGCCACACAGAGCAATGAGTATCTTTTCTTTGCTAGCTTCCTTTTGTTTGTAGCATTCATGACACAAGCTAAGAAAAGAGCTCCCATTTGTCGGGTGTATCTTCCCACATCGATATGTTAGTCAAGAGGAACTCACAATGGTGTTTCTAGAGGAAATCCTAATCAAGATCATTCCTCACAAGTATGCCTAGAGCCTTGTCTCCTAGGTGATAAAGATTACGTGAAGATGAGTATCAAAACTGTCACCATACCCATTTTGCTTCTGTATCTTGTCTTATTGCATTGGCTAAGACACGAAGCACTGTGTTGAATAGGACTGAGAGTGGACACCTATGAGTTGTTCCTGATTTTGCTGGCTGATTTAAATTTTCTGCTCTTTCAGGAAATTCTTCTTGAAAATTCATAAATTTTCTCCTATATTTGGGAATTGCCTCTTTCTTTAGCCAAGGCTTGCATTGAACAAGCTGCAATCTTCGCAAAAAAAAAAGCTATCAGGCAGTGGATTTTAGGTATGAGACTCTAATTCTAGTTTTAATCAGAGTTTAAAAATTCTGAATTGTAGATTCTAGACATCAGAGGATATTCATTCCTTTCATACCTTCTGTAAGATGATTTGAAAACATGTTTAATATAAGACGACTGAGCATTGAGTCCGTCCTTGATAAAGAAATAAAAACCTTGAAATTGCACATTAGACTCATTCAGAAAGAAAAATACCAAAGAGTTTGTTACATTATATTCTTAAACATTGATTGATTGATTTTGTATTGATTCAAACACTATAGCACATGAAAATTTTAAGTGATTCTTGAAAATATTAGGATAATATTACCCAGAAGAAGCACAGTTTAAGTAGTACACTTATTCAAGGTACAAAAGATATATTCATTCTATTTAAATTTCACATTTGTGTCCTAACACAGAAGAATGATTTTATATGAATTATAATCTATATCTGCTGACATTTGTTAATTAATGTGAATCATCAGGCACTAACAATTTCTATATACCTGACTCTCTTTGTGCAGGCATGCATGTGAAGTTAGATTCTTTAGGCTCAGTCCTACCAGGAAGTTCTAGGGAGTTAGATGACTTAAGAGTAGGCTGCTTGAGATGACCGGGCACACTAGTGGAAGCCCATGAACTGTGGAATGGTGGGTGTGTAGTCCCCATGAGCATGAACTAGGCCCTCTGGATATGGAAGATGGTTGTTTGGCTCATACTGTTTGGGGGGCACCCATGCAGGGGGATCAGGATCTGTCTTCATCTATGGGCAGGTTTCTGGAATCCAGTGCCTGTGGTGTGACACCTTGCACAGCCTTGGTGCAGTGGGAAGGGATTTGGACCTGCCTAGGCTCAGTGTGCTGGGCTCTGCTGACTCCCCATGGGAGACCTAAATTTTGGGGATGGGGGGATGCAGGGTAGCTTGGGAAAGAGGGCTGGGGATGGGAGGTGGTGGGATCTGTGGATAATATGTGGAGTGAGTATATAATTTCTTAATAAAGAAAAATGAAAAATAAGATTAGTCTACTTATGGGAAATCTGAAAGGAGCTCAGATATATTGAAGCACTATGAGGAGATCCAGGAAAAGCCGGGAAGCCTGTGAAATGAGGAAGAGCTATGCTTTCTCAGTGGTTCACAGAATGAAGGGAATAAAATATACATGGAGACAGCAGTGTCAATCTGATAGGCAAGGAATAAAGTTTCCTAGAGAATCTGGTTTATGGGGTGGAGAGAGAGGGCCTTGCTGATGGTGTGGGATAGAGTGCCTTAAGTAATATAGAAGCATCAACTCATTTTGTAGATGAATTTCTAAACAGTCTTATTAAAAAAAAAAAAAAAAACACAGAGCCACATACAGAGGTAATAGCAAAAGAAATCAGAGCAATTAGCAAAGATTTGCCTCCATCATCCCCAGAGAGAGCTTCTTCCTATCTGACTTGTGTTTTTAATTGCCTTTCTTTTCTGCCTTTTCATTGGCTCTAAGCTCAGCCACATGACTTCCTCATCACTGCCTGTCTATAAAGACCTCCTGGTCTCTATGGTTGGTACCTGGATTAAAGGCTCTTGTCACCATATTTGGCTGTGTCCTTGAACACACATAGACTCTGCCTGCCATGAGATCAGATTAAGATTGTGTGCTACCACTACCCGACTTCTGCTTATGGCTTGCTATGTGACCTCTGATCCCCAGGCAAACTTTATTTATTAACATACAAATAAAATCACATTTCAGCACAATTAAAATATCACCACAGACTCTTAAGTTGATGTTTCCATTAAAAGTGTTGTCCAAGACTTGCATTAGTTATACTAGATTCTGAAATTTACATTAGGATGTAAAGGCACATCAAGGTCCAAACTCAGGCCCTCATTAGCACACACCAAGTTCTGTAACAAATTGAGCCACATTCTGTAACTAGAGAACTTCTCTCCATCCCCCACCAAGCCCTGTTAGTCTGACATCCCACTTATAAAATAAACACACATATGCTAATATTATTTAAACTGCTTGGCCATTAGCTCAGGAATACTATTGCCTAGCTCTTACTCTGATATTCAGCCCATTTTTATTAATCTATACTTTGCCACATGGCTTGTGGCTTACTGGTATCTTACATCTTCCTTGTCCTGGTGGCCGCTGGCAGGTCTCTCTGCCTCTGCCTTCTACTTTCCAGAATTTACTTCTCTACTTGTCCCACCTATAGTTCCTGCCTGGCTACTGGCCAATCAGAATTTTATTTATACAGAGTGATATCCATAGCAATAATCCTATCCTTACAAATTAAATGACAAAATGTTTACCAGGAAAATTAAACAATCTCTTCCTCATTTTCCAAATTGCATTTTTCATTTCTTTATTCCTGAAAGTGTAAACTATAGGATTCATCAATGGAGTCAAGATATGAGAAAATATAAAAACATTTTTCTCAAAAGATAATGCAGAAGTTTTTTGTGCATATATTAATATGCATGGGACAAAGAACAAAAGCACAACAGTAATGTGGGATCCACAGGTGGAGAGAGCTTTACGCCGCCCTTCAGAGCTGTGAGATCTCAGAGAGAACAAGATGACACCATAAGAGACAACCAATAAAGAAAAAATGATGATGCAGATAGACCCACTGTTGGCAAACACCAAAATGACAAAAATATGTGTGTCAGTGCAGGCAAGCTTTAGTAACGGGAACAAGTCACATATGAAGTGATCAATAAAATTGGGTCCACAGAAGGGCAGCTGCAAGGTGAAGATATTTTGTATGATAGCATGCAAGAAGCCTCCTGCCCAGGCTACTCCCACCAGAATGGCACACACCCTCCTGTTCATGATGGAAGAATAGTGTAGGGGCTTGCAAATGGCCACATAGCGGTCATAGGCCATGGCTGACAGGACAATCACTTCAGCCCCAGCAAAGAAGTGGACAGCAAACAGCTGTATCATGCAACATTCAAAGGAGATAATCTTCCTCTCATAGAAGAAGTCTATAATCATCTTGGGTGTGATTACAGAAGAAATACATGCATCCAGGAAAGATAGAAAAGACAAAAAGTAGTACATGGGGATACCAAAGAGTGAGGGACTGTATACAATTGTTACCACAATTATCATGTTGCCCCCAATAGTTAAAAGGTACACCAATGAAAAGAAAACAAACAGTATTTTCTCAACTTTTGGGTTCTGTGAAAGTCCCAGAAGTATGAACTCAGTGACAAAGGTCTGATTTAACATGATTCTTGAGAAAAAGACAAAATAAATGAGTTCACATAAACTTGCAAATATGACAAAGAATTTCTTCATATATTTTAATATTATCATCAACAAATAAAATAATGCAAAAGTGCTCAGTACTCAACTTTCTTATCAACAGTATGTGGCAGGAGATAGTATAACTATTTTTTGTGCAAATGTTAAAAAGATATTTTGATCAAATGAACAAAACTATTATTAACCTGCTGACTTTGGAGACTCAGGTCCCAGCACACAGGACTACTACATAGACTGAACAGGATGATGATTGAGATATTTTATCTCAGTGAGAACTTCAGAGTACTGATTGTTTTTCTACAGTCTAGGTCTCTATATAATCATTCAAGTATCTGTTACTTTGTTTATGCATGAGGAATCTTGATAAGCAAGAGGATAGATGATGAAGGAATAGAAGCCAATGGACCAAGGACCTACAAATGAAAATTGGTGAAAATTACATTGGTGAAAAAGAGAAACTTCATGTTGAATATAATTTCTGGTCTTGAGACTTGATTATTTACAAATATGTATATAAAAAAAATTGTTAGGGTAAGATATATGGCTTGAGATTTATATGAATTTTCTTAAAACATGTTGATTAAAAGACTTACCTTCACATCACCAAAGATCAAGAGGAGGATCAAGTTGAAAATGGCTAAATAAGACGCATATTAACATGCCATTAAAACACTGGACAGAATTCTTCCAATTAAAAACTTTCAATAGAAAATTCTTTAATAAAACATGTATGTAAATATTCTAGCTCTTGAATTTATTTTTCCTAGGTAGATGCAGCTTTAAAATGTTATAGGTTTCTTTTTTCTATATGTACAACAAATATATATTCATAAAATATTTTTCTGTGATTTTTAAAATATGTAAATGTATGTATGTGTGTATATACATGTATAACTTCATATATGCACATATATATGCATAAAGCAAAAAGTGAGTGAAAGATTAATGAGTCTATATGGAAAAGCAATAGGATGATTGATATTAATGACTATCAAATAAGGGTGACAAACAAATTTTACATGTAAGTAAATCTATCCTCTCAAGTAGCTTACATTTGACAATGTCCTGTTCCTGAGGAGCAAAAATCACTCTATTGAGGATATGGCCACTGGTAGGTTTCCATTGTTCCACTGAAAGGCACCATACCCATTGGAGCAGCATTAATTGATTTAGTGGGTTTAACAACAATGACAAACATGAAGCAGAGAAGAGGTCTTTGCTGTTGATATATTGATGCATTTCATTATATACAGTAAAGAAATCTCATTTGTAAGGAAATATTAATGAATATAAAATAGACAAAATAAAATATTATGTAGATAGAAAAATTGCTCACTTTCTGTTGTCAAATAGTCTGAAAACAGCGTTACATGTAAGAGTCACATACCATGAGATGACCTGTCAGACATCAAGGTTTCAGGTCCACAGAAGACAAACACATGGCTCTTTGTTGTAATGAGGTGTTGAGAAAGCTGGATGTAGCTCAAGTTGGCTTCAAAATAACCATTTACACTAGGATGACCTTAATCTCCTGATCATCATTCCTCCACCTCCAAGTGCTAGGATTATAAGATGTGCCACCACAACCTGCCACATCAATAGTTTTATCAAGATAGTCTGCACACTGTAAGTCAACAAGAACATGTGAGTATTGACAACAGCATTATTTTTAACAATGGCCACATGCATGTGTTGATGTGATAACTGAACCACTCAAAACAATAAAAGAATGTCATTGTGCATGTGCATGTGTGTAGAGAAAGAAAAAGGTGAAGTAGAGGGGTAAGAAGATGGAAGGGAATTGGGAGAAGGTTGGTTAGGTAGAGACATAATAAAAATATGTTTAATAAAAAATTATTTTAAAATTCTCAATTTAAAAGTTATAACAATTAGATGAAATTTGTTCATACACTGTTTTGGAGAACATATAAGAAATAACTACAAATTATAGACATGTACTCTTTGTACATGTATATGCAGTCTCAAAATTTATTGTAAGAATTTTTAGAATATTTTACCCTAAGTTGTGATACAATATCAAAATATTCCTGTTAGTTTATAAAATTAATATTTAGTGATTATTGGTTTCTATCTTTATTATTTTACTAGATATAGATTTCTAAAATAAAGAAACATTGAACATAGAAATACCAAAAGTATCCATAAGAGAAGTGATATATTAATAAGATTTGCAAAATAAATTAACATAGTGCTATAATTAAAATGCTAATATGTTAGGTAAGAAAAGCATAACAATATAAAGTGTCCATTTATTGATATTATAGAGTACAAGTGCAGATATTTTAGTGTAAATTTTGTTACTATTATCAAAGTATTTTATAATAAAAATCAATATTTAAACCACAAAATCAATTTCCATTTAAAGTGTTGAAAAAATGTGTTTTTAGATTATTTTTTACATTATCAAAAGTGGAACCCATGTGCTAACATAGGGTGACATCATATCTAATAACATGCTTAAAATATTATACTCTTTCCATAAATGATCGTGCTGATGAATCACCCTATTCTCACCTCCAAATATTCTTAGATTTCCAGTCTAAACTTTCATTTAAGTACTTACATAATCAGTTTAAACTTGTTCTAACATCATCTACAATCTTTTTTTTCCTAACAGTCATGAATTTGAACATTAAAGAGCTGTCCCCAGTCTTATTCAGGGACCATTCACTGTATTAACTGGGAACTGAGCCATTTCTTTGGGTGATTTTGAGGAATTTTCCTGCTTATGACAACTGTCTATACTGCCTACTATTTCAATCTCACTAATTGTAGCAAAAATCTATCTGCAGGAAACAGAATATTTTTATTAATGCAAAGTGTGTATATACTTGAAACTATCAGAAGGAGTAAACAAGAAAGATTGTCACTATATGTTGCTGATTTGATGTATTTCAAACTAGTAAAACATTGATATCACCAATAATAATAAATTGAAGTTGAAAGGTTATTTTAAATTATAATTTATGTTAAATGCCATAAGTCAAACTTATTTTATTCTAAAATTATCTACAAAAAAAGTTGATTTTGTGTGTGTAGCTAAGCAAATTTCTATGGCTGTCAGGGCAATAATACATTTCAAATTCTAGTCCTTTTTCTCTTTCCTCAGTGTTGCTCTGCTGATTTTCTTATATAGCTCAAATCACTTGGGTTACTATTTCTGTAACACAAGGGAATGCTGTTTCTTCCCATTTCCTTCCTAATGGATTTTGAGACTTCTCCTTTGCTAGCTAGGTGATCCATCACATTTTAATTGAAAGGCCAGGCCAAGACAACTACTACTCAAGCAGTTCAGTGCATCAGCCACTTAATTTCCTAAACAGTCCAGAGATAGAATGTTAATACTGAGAGACACTTAAGAGGATGAGATAAACTTAAATCAGACAACTTTACTCTATGAGGTTAATTATACTGACCATAATGTCCTTTCTTGTGCCCTGTCTTAGTATGTAGTTGTGTAAATAGAATATTTTATATTGATTTTCAATGTTTTGTAGAGCTTAGCAGCAGTTTGTCTGTCATGACCCTTTATCACTGTTTTTCACAAATGTTTTTCAAAGCATGCTACCTTTAATTCAAGAACTGAATGGCAACTAGACTAGTGTGTACCTGAATGTGGATCAGCAAAATGGTAAAGTTTTGTTGGACACTATACAGAAAAACATGCTACTTCCTGGATTATTTGGTATCAATTTGAAGATGACAAGTTGAAAATGATTTTGATTTTAATAATTTTGGGAAATACATAAGAAGGAAGAGAATAAACAGCCTATGGAGTAAGAAGCAAAAAAGAAATGGAAGAACGAAAAGAAGGCTGAAGAAAAGAAGGAAGGAGGAAAGAAAGGAGTTTGCACACTAACAACAAATGCATTGGGAACTTGAGGAATTCTTACTTTAAACTGCTATTTTCTGGTGTTTAGAGTATCATTTCATTCACTTCTGTGTGATCTACCTTTGACCATAAAACATCCTCATTAAGTTAAGGAATCTGTGCATCAGATTTGATAGAAAAATTTAAGAACACACTTATGAACTGAAAAGGCAATTATTGCATTAAACACACAGTAGCCTCACTACTACATCTGATTCCCAAGCCAAACAAAGATCCAACAAAGAAAGAGAATTAGAGACCAATCTCCCTCATGAACATTGATGCAAAAATACTCAATAAAATATTGGCAAATAGACTCCAAGCATCCAAATGTAAAGTGTTTTATCACAATTTAAAAACATCTCCAAATGCAGAAATGTGCCTCTGAGTCTCACCTTGTGTTGACTGTTTCTAAATCCTGAAGACATCTATCTCTTGTTTTCTACTGAAATCAGTTCATGTACTGGTGACCAAAATGTAAGTTTTAGCCACCTTTTCCTTCCACACAGAAAGAGAAGACCAGGTCTGGCAGTGAAGATAGAGACATCACAAGTGCTTCCCTCACACTTTTGACAACATGATTTATTAATAAAAGAAAAATGAAGGAGCCAAATTCACTCCCTAACTACAACTGCAATTAATTACTGCAATTAATGGGTTTTCACTGAGAGGTCATCTACCTGTGAGACTTCCTCATAGCTCCCCTGAGGTTTGGACACTTTCTGGCTCCAAGAATATCTGAGACCTAACTTTGTTCACTTTTTCACTTTCTTGAGAGTTTGCTATATTTTCAGTTTCTTTCAAAGATATTAGAAATTTGAGAGATGGTTCTATATGAAACCTCTTTCTCTTTCAGGATTAGGAAAGTGTTGTAAATTGAATAGACTGTCATGTCTTTGTGCATAATTTAAGCAAAATGCTCACATAACACAAAGCATGATAAGAGCTGAGTTCTGTTTTAAGGTATTTATCAATCTATCTGTAATTATAATGTCTTGTGTTCTGGGAAACCCTAGCAAGGACTGTTAACTAAAGCAAAACATAGATATATAAATATGTTAGAATGTATACATTAATAAAAATACACATTTCCATATAAAGGAGTACTTTTGTTTTTGTTTTTTCAAATAGCTCCTCCATATTTGTACACATATATGCATATGTACTACATAGATGATTACGTATACATGTGGGGGTGTACAGTTTTCTGTGATTACATTGACTATACAGTATACATTCTTAAGGTCACTCCAGTTATGCTGACCTCTTCCTTCTTCCCAAATATACCTCCTCCTATATATGGGTCTATTGATTTTGATCCCCTAGATTTAAGGTTGATGGATTACAGATTATTTGATGGATCATAGACCATTCCTGGGGCTATACGCATAAGGAAATACTACTCCTAAACAAGGAACATTTAATTGTTAGAAGCTTGTCAGTGACATTTCAGGATTCATGACTCCCTTCCCCATATATGATGGATCTTGTACCAGTCCAGTGCAAGAATCAACAGGTGCTGACTTTTCTCATGATTGAAATGATCATGCCATTTCCTGAATACAAAGTTTTATTGAAATCTTCATCATCTTCAAAGTCTTACAATATTCCTGTCTTCTTCTCCAAGAGAGATATATCCTGGATCTAGGGAGGGATCATATAGCTGTCCCATTTCAGATGAACATTAAACAGTCACTTAACTTTTGCACTTGGAAGATGTATAGTTCTTTGCATAAGCCTCACACACTGCAACAAGGAGATAGTCTTTACTAGGACAAGATGCACACTGAGGATACAAACAAAAATATATGGAGGGATGACATCCTGTCTGTTCAGAAAAAAAATAAAGAAAATAATGGTAGATTCTGCCCTAGATACTTGAACTTCTTCATAAGCCTTTATGCTGCTATCTTCAAGGCTTTGATATTGACATGATCTAGGTGAAAGGGAATAAAGAAATGAGAAATGTGTATAGAAAAGCTGGGGTTGAAAGAAGCATGGACTCTGATGGAGATGCATCAAGAGAAGACTGGAAATTCAGCATGTTCATCATACACTTCAGGAAGAGGGGGAAGTGGATTAGAGAATCTCCATAGGTGAACTCTGCAGGGCAGCATTCTAGGTTGCAGTCATCCTAGAGTAGGAAGCTGTAGTTGATTGTTTCTGCATACACTGGTTTAACTAAGGGTCAGTCCTTTATAAATATCCATAATAGAACAAGAGGAAGCCTTTGCCATTCCTCTGAGGCTGACCCAGTGAAGGTTTCCTGGGTTTGAGGCATTGGCATCCTTGACATGGCCATGATTATTTCAGTAATACAATTCACTCTGGATTTCATCTGTTCCCCACATTTTTGACTACATTTACAGTTTTGGGCATGTATTTCTTTCTATGGTAATTGACTAAAATACTATATGAGGGAGTTTGGTTACATCTAAATCATTCAGCCAGTTCTTACACTAGTGGATATTTCTTCCCTGGCTAATCAATATTTGAGTATCCAGTGTCCACAGATGGTTAAGACCTTTGAAGAATTTTCTCTATCAACATACTGAATAGCACCTTCTTTGACTCTGAATGCTTGCCAGAGTAAAGAACATTCTTTAATGCTATCTATCTACTTTGAAACACCTAGAAATTTAAAAACAAGTTGCATGTTTTCTATTTGTAACAACACAGAATAAATGTTACCATTCTAAAGTAAAAAAGGCGATAGGACAGAATGCTGTATTGAAAGTGACAGAAAAACCCATTATGATAAACTCCAAATCCTGTAGTTTCATATACCCTGCCCTCTGGGACTTATAAAGCATATATACATCAGGGATTTGGAGGTATTAGATTCCACCATGTCTCTCTGTCTACTGCCTATTTTACAAGCAACCATTCTCCTGATTTGTTTTTGCTCCCTATCTGGGATTTTTTTTTTTTTAATATCCTGTGGTCTGCCATGTTCAAAACACTGGTATCTCCTTGCAGCTAGGGTTTACTTACATTTCTTTAAATATATATTCTCAGGGAATTTTTGTAGGTATCCCAGACCTTTCACATTTTACACAACCTCCTTATTTCTCTAGAACTGTTAAACAAAACTCTATGATTTGTTTCTGAAGTGATAAAATTTACATCAATAAAAGCTGATGTCTTGTTTTTATACCTTCGAACTTCAGAAGTTTCCAAATAAAAAATTCTTGGTCTCAAATCTTGTTTTCACCATCTTCAGTCAGGTGGAATACTTCTGTTCAAGGTTTACTGGATGACTTGGAGCCTGAGTAAGAGGGGCTTTGCATTGATTTCACATCTTACTACACACCTTTCTTCGGATTTCAATTAAAGCTTGGTTTAACATTTCTCAGTGCAAGGACACTTTTATGCTTGTCATTTCAGATATTTTATTATTTTATTTTTTTGAGCTGAGGATCGAACACAGGACCTTGTGTTTACTAGGCAAGCACTCTACCACTGAGCTAAAT
This sequence comes from Onychomys torridus, assembly GCF_903995425.1. Taxonomy (NCBI): domain Eukaryota; kingdom Metazoa; phylum Chordata; class Mammalia; order Rodentia; family Cricetidae; genus Onychomys; species Onychomys torridus. The sequence goes on from NC_050446.1 coordinate 64,856,943, forward strand.
CCCCAACCCATTAAAGATTGGTTGCATCTATTTCTTCTCATTGACCCAAATAATCTATTTAGTTAACTAATTTTGTTTGATGTATATTTGTGTGTTTGGGCACACAGATGCATGCACAGGAAAGAAGAAATCTTTAGTGTCTCTTCCTGTTTCTGTCCCCTATAAATTTTGTGGCAGGGTCTTTTACTGAACGTGGATTTCAACTATTTAGCTTGACTCACTGGCAAGAGCACTGCACACATCTCTGAGTCCCTCTTCCCAGAACTACAACTACAGGCATTGCCACCATTCCTATCCTGGCTATTTAACTGACTACTAGAAATCTAAACTTAAAAGTCCTACAAATTGTAACATGTATGATAGCAAATGAACTATTTTGCAGACCTCAGCTTTCAATATTTTTGTATTTGTACAAATTACTTCGTGCTATTGCTTTTATAATTGTTATATTTATTGAAGTTAGAGGATAAGAAGAAAAAGAAAATGACATTTTAACACAGAGACAGAGAGAATAATAATTAGCAGATGACAAACTTTGAGATTGTGAAAATGATTCATGTCCATGGTAAAAAATAACAATATTTTTGGTAGATAGAACCAACATAAATTTTGGGCTAATCACTACTTTTATTGCAGTTATATTTTCAGAAAATGTTGTTTCTGAACCATCATTGTATTCCACACGTAGACATAGTATATAGATGTCCATCTCACAGAAGGGAGACCTCCAGGGCTATCAACCAAATATTGCATATCAGGTTGCAATAAGACTGGGCACCTCCCCTCATATTAAGGCTAGAAAATACTACAAACATTTTCACTTTCAATACTAACATTGTGTTTCCAAAATTTTATTAAAAGTGGCCAGCTGTGGAAGAGCAGGTGATCTGCATGGCTGAGGCAAATACTGAATTCCCTGTGAGTTCAAAGCCAGTCTTTTTTTTTTTTTTTTTCAGAAGCCATCAAGAGTACACAGTGGGACCTGGTCTCAAAGGAAAAAAAAACCTTTAAGTAAATACATTAGTTAAAATAGCCAATTGAGCATTAGCATAAAAGTAATAATTTTGATGAATTTTGCCATGCTTAAACAAACTGAACACAGAAAATGAAATGGAAAACTGAAACAACGTTAGGGGAATATTAGGAAACTCTAATCCTTAGTATAAATAAAAACTGGTCAGAATTTTTCAGACTTTATCTCTTGACTTAAAAATACAATTTCCTTTCTGTTGGAATTTGAGTCAAGGTTATGTAAGGACATAATGAATCTGTGACACAGACACAAGAATATCCACCTGATGTTGACACTTATCAAGAGGGAAATTTTTCAACAAGTGTGAGAAGGAACACAAGACTGCTTGTTGTCTTCCTCAGTTTCTAAAGAACACTTAAGACATACCTCGGATGTCTTTCTGAAACAACACTACAACAAAAAACAGCAAACTTTGTTACATTCCCTTGAACACAGTGGCCTGTAAACCATGCTTCTCCACTCAACTGTGAACTTGTAAATATTACAATTGGAGCTGGAACAAGGACTTGGGATACTGTTTTCCTCCTGTGGTCTCTGGTCTTCAGTTGTCAGTTTCCCATTTCAGTTATTCCACCTCCATCAGGAGAGGTGATTTACCCAACATCTCACATTTTCTCCTGACACATCATTACCAGAATCTACAACTGAATACTTGGAATTAAAATAATAAAAGGAAAACTGTTGATTTTGAAATGTGATGGAACAAAATAAACCTGTTTTGAATTGTATCCTATAATGAAAATAATTTATTTCATGATTTTAAACATTGGATTAGCAGCTTCATAAATCAGTTAAGCGAGTGATGTTGGATGCTCATTTTCTATGATAATTCTTCAGGACAAATGAACAACTTTGGAGAAAAATATCCTCTTTGTAGGGCAAGGACATCAAGAAGATACATTTCTAAATTCAAGATCGCCCACACAGAGATTATGTGGGCAAAACACCCCAAAATGTCTAAACTTTTACAAACATATTTACTCTGATATTGGTATTACACACTTTTTTCAGATATTGTTTTGATCTAGAGATTAATTATTATACACTTTCCAATGGGAATGCAATACAATGTCATGTATCTTCAACAGGTCTAATATATTGGCATTTTCATGTATAAACTGTATAGTATACAAACTATGAGTATTTAGTAATTTTCCCCTAAAATTTAATTGGCTTTTCAGTCCTACTGAAGACAAAGCATGCTGTTTTAATTTGTTTTCCTGCAAATTCAATTTGACAACCTACATAAGTAACATATATTAGGCTTAAATCTCAATCCTCTTCATTGATAATCATATATGTGTGTGTGTGTGTGTGTGTGTGTGTGTGTGTGTTTACATATATATTACATACAGAAAATTTAGAATGATAAAATCACTCATTATCAAGTAAACTACTATTATGAAAACAAATCTTGAATCTGGTTTCTCTGGGCTTCATTTTCCCTGTAAAGAGTGTGGGAAATATGCTGTCAGCATCTCAGCCAGTAAAGGGATACCCAATGCCAGCCTTTCCATGAATTGGAAGAGGAAGAGTTTATGCAACTTTCTCCTACAGAATTAGGTTTCAGAGCTCATTGTGATGAGTTAGTGACATCAACTAAAAGAAACTCAAGGTAGTCTAGTCATGCTTCTTGGTCAAGAAATTAAATAACTTACTCAAGTATTATACCTGACATGAATGGAACTAATTAAAAATGAAGTGAAATGATACAGAAATATCCAGAATTCAGCTCATATTCATGTTTCTTTTGATGAGTTTCCTGGATGTGATGTCTCACAATGTTACTGAGAATCTAATTTTTCCCTTGGAATAATTTTGGTATTTTTTTCTCCTAATTTTAATACTCATTCAGGTCATCAACTTACTTTTGTATTATTGACATAGTTTAAATGGCAAGCATTTTAATACTTAAATCTCTTCCAATGTTTCATTAAATTTATGAGAGTATAAAGTTGTAATTTTCTTATCATATGACCTAGTTTTGTTATGTGATAATACTAAGAAGGCAATTCATTGTAAATATGTAATCTCAAAAATGAATGTCTCCTGATCCTCATGCCTCTGCTTCTTCAGCATATCCTACCACATGATAACCAGCGACTGGAGAAGAAATAGTCTTCAGGAAAGAGCATGCCTATTGGTTACCTAACATCAAATGTTCAGTACTGAAAACATTCGTACAAGTAACATCATACAGACTGAGAGAGTTATATGTAGGAAATACATGTACATACATATATATACATAGTAAAAATTAATGAAAAATGTCATAACTGTCAAAGAGAGCAACAAGGTGTATATGAGACATTTTGCAGGGAGAAAGGTAGAGGAGAAATAATGCACTGAATTATAATCTCAAAAATAAGAGAAAGCATTAAAAATGTTTGCTCACCTAGAATATTGTAGGACCCTCTACAAAATAATGTCATTTCATTCTATTTAATACCTAAATAACATAGTAGCTAGGTAGGTAAATATTGATATAGAAGAAATTCTAAACCGTCTTATTAAAAAAGAAACACAGAGCCAAATACAGAGTTAAAAGCCCAAGAGATCAGAGCACTAGTGAAGACCCAAGACTACAGCTTACCACTTGCTGCTGTCACTTCCCTTAAGAAAGAGTTGTTCTTCCTGTGTGTCTTGTGTTTTATTGCTCTCCTGTTCTGCCTTCTCATTGACTCTAAACCCAGGCACATGACTTCCTCATCACTGCCTGTCTATGCAGATCACTGGTCTCTATGGTTGGGACTGGGATTAAAGCCTTGGTTCACCATGATTGGCTGTGTCCTTTGATCACACAGATTCTGCCTGCCATGTGATCAGATAAAGGGTGTGGGCTACCACCACCTGACTGGGTAATGACCTCTGATCTCCAGGCAAATTTTATTTTTTAACATACAAATAAAATCACATTCCAGCACAATTAAAATATCACCACATATTATCACCTTTATCATTCCATTATCTTTGAAGTGTGCCGCTTTTTCTTGATGTTTGTATGGAGATGAATGATTGGGTGAGTGGGTAGCTCATACATGTTTGTACACAAGAGGAGAGTATGCTGTTTATGTGAATACATAAAATCACATTGACTATGTTCATCTGGTGCAGATTATATGATTGCTTTGGGATAAGTTCTGGAATGAACTTTTAGATCTCTCTGTTTGAGTAGATTAGCAATTCTTTGAGTTTATTACTATTAAGAAAATAATCTTTATAAATTGTATAGTTACATAACATGCAGAATTGAGGTGAGAACAAAATTTTAATACCATATAATGGACACATTTTAAAACTGAGATGAAAGAATCTGCTCTGTGTTGGAGGAGACACATAATGTATCTTGGAACAGTTACCTTATATCATTACCTTAGTATTTTTGAAGTAAAATGTTAAAAAGCATTTAGAAACTATATTCTATATATGAACAAAGGATCATAACTTAATAATACTGCATGAAATTGCATGGATTAGGCCCATATGACTAATCATTAGTGATTGATAAGAGCACTAGCATATCTACTAGAAAGAGAAATGGCAAATTGTTCATTTGAAAATCTGTGTGCACTGTGGATTTTTTAACAACTATGAAGGATGTTGAAACATCAAAAAAACAATCTACACTTCATTAAAGAAAATTCTATCTGTTGTCTGTTTTCAAATGCTGAATTTTTACTTTAAATTTGTCATTTTAATATATGATCAGAACTTTAAAAAATCAGGATGCTGTCATAAAACCTAAATGAAATTAGTGAGACTACAAGCTACTGTAATCTTCAAGACTCACCCACAGTCAAAAGTATATGCCATAGGTTATTGATTCTATTTTATTTCCTCAAATTTTATAATGAAATTGTTAAGATAAAAAAGAGTAGATGATTAATCAGGGATCTTATAAGACCCAGGTGCCAACACCCCAGAGGTCTCCCCAGAGTCATCTGGGTAAAAACAGAGATTGTTTTCCTCAGTGAAAACTTCAGAGTAACATTGTATTTTCTCCATATCCCTCATTCTGCAAAAGTTAAATAATGTTATTACTTTGTTCCTGTTGGAAAGGCATCTTGATAAAGGCAATAGAATAGATGATAGAGAACAAGAAAGGAGGGGCCAGTCAGCTAAACATGAAATCAGGAGGCAGCACATATTGAAGAAGAAACTGCCTTTTGAATAAATCTGGAAGAGTGGGAATTAAGTACTTGCCACTTATTAATACAATATGACTTTTTTCAGAAAATATGGTTTGTCAATATATATGATTTGAAATCTACATCAATTAACTCTGAAATATGTTCAAAAATAGCCTACCTGCTCTTTTCAAAGTTACAGAAGGTCAAATAAAAATTTCAAAATATCACTTATGTTTTGGTTGTGAGCCTAGCCTTAAATGTCTGAGCCATCTCTTCAGCCCAGAAATGCCCAACAGTCCAATTAAGAAATGGGCTATAGAACTAAACAGAGAATTCTCAACAGAGGAAGCTCAAATGTCTGAAAGACATTTAAGGAATTGCTCAGCATCCCTAATTATCTGGGAAATGCAAATCAAAACAACTCTGAGATACCACCTTACACCTGTCAGAATGGCTAAGATCAAAAACACAGAAGACAGTTTATGCTGGAGAGGATGTGGAGCAAGAGGAATACTCTTCCAATGCTGGTGGGAATGCAATCTTATGCAGAGACTTTGGAAATCAATATGGCACTTCCTTAGAAAATTGGGAATCCATCTCCCCCAAGACCCAGCTGTAGCACTCTTGGGCATACAACCAAGGAATGCTCAATCATACCACAAGGGCATGTGCTCAGCTATGTTCACATCAGCATTGTTTGTAATAGCCAGAACCTGGAAACAACCTAGATGCCCTTCAACTGAAGACTGGATAAAGAAAATATGGTACATATACACAATGGAGTACTACTCAGCAGAGAAAAAAATTACATCATGAGGTTTGCAGGCAAATCTAGAAAAAATCATCCTGAGTGAGGTAACCCAGACTCAGAAAGACAAACATGGTATGTACTCACTCATAGGAGGATACTAGATGTAAAACAAAGATGATTAGACTGCTATACAACTCCAGGGAGGCTACCTAGAAAATGGGAACTAGAGAAGACACAGGGATCACTCAATGACAGAGAAATGGATGCAATCTACATGAACAACCTGGATGACAGTGGGAGTTATGAATGGCAAGGTTCAAGGGAAAGAAAGCTTAGGGGAGCAGGAAATCCCAGCTGGATCAAGAACAGAAAGGGAGAACAATGAATAACAGACCATGATAAATGATGACCACATGAGAACAGGAATAGCCAGATTGCTGGAGAGGTCCCCAGAAATCCACAATGATACATCCTCTGTAGACAGGTGGCAATGGTCAAGAGAAAGCCTGATCTGACCCAGTCTGTTGATCAGATGGCCAAACACCTTAACTGTCGTGCTGGTACTCTAATCCAATAACTGATGGAAGTGGATGCAGAGATCCCTGGCCAGGTCCCAGGTGGAACTCCTGTAGTCCAATTGTTGAGAAAAAGGAAGGACTGTAAGAGTGTGAATTGTTGAGACCAAGATTGGAAAAAACACAAGGACAAATAGCCAAACTAATGGAAACACATGACTTATGAAACAAAAGCTGTGGAGTCCCCAACTGGATCAGGCCCTCTGGATAAGTGAGACCATTGAATAGCTTGAACTCTTTGGGAGGCACCCAGACAGTGGGACCCATTCCTATCCTTAGTGCATGAGCTGGAAATCCCACAAATAGTATTATGTTGTCTTTGGGACTTTTAACTGCAGAAAGACATTTGATTATAATGGCTGGTCAGTTAAACCGATATGTATATTTTAAACATATCTTGACTCCAAGATTTAGATTTAAGGATATTTTGCTTTGGAAAGAAGCCTCTGCTTTTGTTTTCACAGGAAGCAAGAGGCTATGGATTTGTTCCAGGTTAAGAAGGATCAGACTTGTTCAAGCCATAACTCCTGAACCTTACCAGATAGTACCTATCAACAAAGGTTATAGCTGGTCTTTCCAGGACTTGACCATTACCTCAAATTTTCTCAGGAACCCCATAAGACTACCAGTGTTCCCTATCAGCAGGAAGTGGCCTAGAAGACTATGGTAACATTTCAAAAAAATTCATTATTGATGTTCAACTTTGTTTAACTTGTTGGTTACAAATTGTTGTTGATCATAGTCAATCTCTTTCTAAAAGAGGAAAGAATAATAGGATATATAAATATAGGGTATAGATATGATAGGATGAAAGGGTAGATTATTGAATCTACGTTTAAAGAGCAACATCTTCTTTGAAATATTTTACATTGCTATGGATTTTAGTTTATTGATACAAATTTAAAGTTACTTTTGTTATACTGTATGTATTTTTCTACATTTGTTTCAGGTATCATGTTTGTGCAGCTCACTTAAATTGTAATGGATAATTAAGAAATATAGATTAATAAATAGTCATCTAAGATAATCAAATTTATAACCTTGCTGTTAAGTTTTTGTTTTGTTTTGTTTGTTTTTCGTGACAGGGTTCTCTGTGTAGCTTTGCACCTTTCCTGGAACTCACTTGGTAGACCAGGGTAGCCTCAAACTCACAGAGATCTGCCTGGCTCTGCCTCCAGAGTACAGTGTTTAAAGGCGTGTGCCACGACCACCCGGTTATACTTTTGGGTTTTTATTTTTGTTTTTGTTTGTTTGGTTATGTTTTTTAGGTATATAAAGGTATATTTCAATTAGGTAGGTAAACTTCAAACACTTCAAAGACCTACAGAATATGACATTTAAAATGTTTTAAAAACTTAGACATTCCTAGACAGTGAGACACATATGCTCCTGGCAGGACTGATTTACTTCAGAGAGGAGTATGGGCATTGAGGATGCTCCATATGGAGTTTATCTTCTTCTTGGTAAAAATAACCATTTGGGCAAGAAACTATTCTTACCTGGACTGCTTGACAAAATGTTGCATCTACTGGACATGCAGGACCAATAGGAAGGTGACCATTGAACTTTGCAAGGCAAAATGGTCCATCAGGTTCCTGCTTCTCAGAGGAAATTGCCAGACATTCTACAGGACACAGAGAATATTGACTCAGAGACTCTAGGCCTGTGGGCTGAGGATAGGTGCCCCAACATTACAGAGGAACTTTGGATGACTGTCCAGGTAGTCAGCTGTCTCTGTCATTGTAGATTTTTGAAACTTGCTTACAATGCTCTTCCAGGTTGCTTAGAAAATATTGTATCCTTCTGAGGTGTTTGATGTAGTTGAAGACTAGATAGTTATAGTCATAATTTTCCATGGTTATGATAAAAGATAAATTACATATGAAACTTTAGATTCATAAATGTAGGATAAAATATTTTCTTTAATTTTACAAAATACAAATAGACTAGTATTACCTTACTTTTGTTTAGACAGAAAAGGGAAAGTGATGGCGAAATGTCTTTCTGTATGCTGTGCATGTGTTGCTCTGATTGGTTGATAAATAAAGCCATTTGGCCTGTGGCAAGGCATCTTAGAGGCAGGCAGGAAATTCAAAGATAGAGCCAGGAAGAAAGCAGGGGAGACACCAGCTAGCCGCCCAAGGAGCAACATGTGATGGGACTCATGTAAAGCCACAGAAAACGTGGCAAAACATATTAATAGAGATGTGTTAATCTATGATATAAGAGCAGACTAGCAGGAAGCCTGCCATGGCTATAGTTTAAAAATAATGTAAACCTCTGTGTGTTTACTTGTGTATGAGCAGCTGTGGAATTGGCAAGACAAAGGAAAACTTTTAGCTACACAATGTTAGAAAAGCACTAGTAACATTCTTTTCCAACTCTGTGAGAGATGCTCTTCCCCATTACACATGGCAAGAAGCATTGGATACCAACAGTGTGTTAATCACAAGTGAAAGGAGTGCACTCCTCAGAAATCAGGGCATGGCTGTCTTCAGGATTTTCATACAACTGACATATGTTCAGACATATAAGGTACATTTTTACATTTTCAGAGATGATTTAAATTGTGATAAAGCAACTTATGGTTTGGGTGCTGTGGCCAAGACACTGTGTGTTTAATTCAAACATTGTTTTTTTTTTTTTTTTACTTCATGAGTGTGTTTTTGAGAGAGTTATATAAACTTTCATAATCAGATTCCTTATTCTAAATGGAAAATGTTATTATGGAAATCAGAAAATATAGAAGGCGATAAAATTGTACACACAGAGCTCAGATAATACAAATATACAAAAATATACTATCAAGTATATACTTAAAATTAATAGTCCACAAATATATACCACAATATAATAACTGTTCAAGTGTCCATAAAAAAAGTCTTCAGATTGTAAATTTTTTCTAGCCCTCTTTCCTTCCTCCTCTTGCTACCTGCACACTTCTGCTCCTCTTCATCTGACTTCTCTTTCCTGTATTCCCCCGTCTCCTCTGCATTCTGTCTTCCTGGGCAGTTCTTAGGTCCTTGTTTTCCTGTCCTCTGATGATTATGCATTTCTTCTAGTTTAAGGTAAGCAATCATTATTTCACATTTTCACCTTTGTGTTGAAACCATACAATGTATAAAAGCACCAAATTTTGTTTTTTCTACTAGCCATGAAATCATACTTTAGGTTTTTGCCTCAGAACTCTTCTAGGAAAATCTGAATTGAAGATTTGAACTGCTTTAAGCTGGTACTCTGGCTTCATCGTTCTTCCAAAATGAGCTGATTCCCCAAGTCATCAAAGAGGAGCTTCAGAAATCCATTAGGAAGGCGAGGAGACTAAACAGAGAAATGTGCATTCTCCAATGTTTCAGAAATGGTAAGATAAGAAAGTTGAGAATTTAGGGACAACAGCAGATCAACACTGAGGGGAGAAGAAGAGGATTAGTTGGTTTTGGAGAGCATCTTTCCCAGAGAGCTGTAGAAAGAAATTTCCATTGAGAGACAGACAAGTAATAGAAGTTTTATTGATAGCTAGTAAGTACACATGAAAATATGGTAGATTTATGAACTTTAATGAGAACAATTTTAATGAAATTTGTATTCATGACAAACATTTGTAGTAACTGTATATTTTTTAAAATATATTTCAAAACAATCACATAGAATCACAAGCTTTCAGCACATACTTCAAACAGTTTGAATTTTAAAGACATTTTATGTTAACAAAGAAATTTTGTTCTTTGTAGATATCTTGGTACTACAATTAGCCTTGTTGCTAAGATAGTGGACCATGTGGATAGTTGGAGATAGGGAGACAAACCTCCCAAAGTAGCTGCTTAAGGAGATGACTAATGACTCCCTGTATAGCTCTATAATTTTCAAGACTATAGATAACAGGGAAAAGAAAGTCATGGACTGTTTCTCCTCTCTTTCAGGTACATAGCATTGTTTAAAATAAATGAGATGTCTGTATTCCCAAGTTCTTTTTGGCTTATAGTTTGTAGACTATGATGATGAAAGCTACGTATTTGACTGAGTGTTGTGTCACATGATTATAATCCTAGTATTTTAAGGTACGATTTAATGGAAAAATGAAAGTGCCATTTTGGTTGAAACTAATTTTAATAGACTGTCAAAAGATGATGCTAATGTTTACTTATTTTAAAATTGACATTGAACCTGTCTACTTTGGAAATATCACTCAGGGCTATTTTTTCTATAAGATGGTCTTATACTCTACCATTAATCATTCAGAACATTAGAAACCATCATATCATGTAACTATGAAATCAAGTATTTTGCCATGTGAAAAAATATAAAAAAAACTCACTTATCGGCTTTGGTTATGCAAAGCAAGAGTTTTATCTAATTCTCTGATGCATGTCATTGTCTAAGGCCACTTATACTTAGCCCTTAAATTATCTTCCTGAAATATTTGCTTCTATAATAATTATTATAATTATTATTGTTTTACTATTATTCATTTATTTTCCAGAGCTGAGGACTGAAGCCAGGGCCTTGTGCTTGCTAGGCAAGCTCTCTACCACTGAGCTAAATCCCCAATTCTTTTTGTGCAAGTGAAATAATTACCATAATTTTTTTTAAAGAATACCATATTTCATTTCTGTGTTCAATTATTCAAGTGTGCTTTGTTTTATATATTTTAAAGTGTTCATATGCTCTAAGTTTTTCCCTAGAAATTTTTTAATTTTTTTTTCCTTTTTTTAATTTACTATATTTGTGTTTTAATTTTATACATCAGCCATGGGTTCACCTGTCCTCCCAGCCCCTCCCCTTCATTCCCATCTCCTCCAGGGCCAAGACTCCCATAGGGATTCATTTAAACGTGGTGGATTCAGTACATGCAGGTCCAGTCCCCTCCTTCCAGGCTGAGCAAAGTGTTCCTGTGTAAGCCAAAGGTTCCAAACAGCCAGCTCATACACTAAGGACAGGTCTGGGTCCCACTGCCTGGGTTCCTCCCAAAGAGTTCAAGCTATTCAATGGTCTCACTTATCCAGAGGGCCTGATCCAGTTGGGGACTCCACAGCTTTTGGTTCATAAGTCATGTGTTTCCATTAGTTTGGCTATTGTCCTTGTGTTTTTTTCCAATCTTGGTCTCAACAATTCACACTCTTACAGTCCCTCCTCTTTCTCAACAATTGGACTACAGGAGCTCCACCTGGGACCTGGCCAGGGATCTCTGCATCCACTTCCATCAGTTATTGAATGAGAGTTCCAGCATGACAGTTAGAGTATTGGCCATCTGATCACCAGACTAGGTCAGTTCTGTCTTTCTCTCCACCATTGCCAGTAGTCTACAGTGGCTGTATAATTGTGGATATCTGGGGACCTCTCTAGCACTTTGCTTCCTCCTGCTCTCATGTCATCTTCATTTATCATGGTCTGTTATTCCTTGCTCTCCCATTGTATTCTTGATCATGCTGGGATCTCCTGCTACCCTAAGCTCTCTTTCCCTGAACCTTGACCTTCATAATTCCCATAGTCACCCAGATTGTTCATATAGATCTCATCCATTTCTCTGTCATTGGGCAATCCCTATGTCTTTCTGTTTTTTTAGGTAGCCTCCCCAGAGTTGTGAGTAGCAGTCTAGTTATTTTTGTTTTACATCTAGTATCCTACTATGAGTGAGTACGTACCATGTTTGACTTACTGAGTCTGGGTTACCACACTCAGGATAATTTTTTTCTAGATCCATCCATTTGCCTGCAAACCTCATGAAGTCATTGTTTTTCTCTGCTGAGTAGTACTCCATTGTGAATATGTACCATATTTTCTTTATCCAGTCTTCAGTTGAAGGGAATCTACATTGTTTCCAGGTTCTGGCTATTACAAACAATGCTGATATGAACATAGCTGAGCACATGCCCTTGTGGTATGATTGAGCATTCCTTGGGTATATGCTGAAGAGTGCTACAGCTGGGTCTTGGGGGAGATGGATTCCCAATTTTCTAAGGAAGTGCCATATTGATTTCCAAAGTGGCTGTACAAGCTTGCATTCCCACCAGCAGTGGAGGAGAGTTCCCCTTGCTCCACATCCTCTCCAGCATAAGCTGTCTTCAGGGTTTTTGAACTTAGCCATTCTGACAGGTGTAAGGTAATATCTCAGAGTCATTTTGATTTGCATATTCCAGATAATTAGGGATGTTGAACAATTCCTTAAATGTCTTTCAGCCAGTTGATCTTCCTCTGTTGAGAATTTTCTGTTTAGTTCTATAGCCCATTTCTTAATTGGAATGTTGTGCATTTTGATGTCTAGTTTCTTGAGTTCTTTATATTTTCTGGATATCAGCCCTCTGTCAGATGTGGGGTTGGTGAAGAACTTTTCCCATTCTGTAGGAAGTCACTTTGTCTTTTTGACCATGTCCTTTGCTCTACAAATCTTCTCAGTTTCAAGAAGTCCCATTGGTTGATTGTTTCTCTCAGTGTCTATGCTACTGGTGTTATATTTAGAAAGTGATCTCCAGTTCCAATGCATTCAAGACTACTTCCTAATTTCTCTTTTATCAGGTTCAGAGTAACTGGATTTATGTTGAAGTCTTTGATCCACTTGGACTTAAGTTTTGTGAAAGGTGATAGATATGGATCTATTTGAAGCCTTCTACACGTTGACTTCCAGTTATGCCAGCACCATTTGTTGAAGATGCTTTCTTTTTCCATTGTACATTTTTGGCTTCTTTGTCAAAAATTATATGTTCACTGGTATGCGTGTTAATGTCAGGGTCTTTAATTCGATTCCATTGGTGCACATGTCAGTTTTTATGCCAGTATCAAGCTGTTTTTATTACTGTAGCTCTATAGTAGATCTTGAGGTCGGGGATCCTCATGCCTCCAGTGGTTGTTTTATTGTACAGGATTCTTTTGGCTATCCTGGGTTTTGTTTTTCCATATGAAGTTGAGTATTATTCTTTCCAGGTCTGTGAAGAATTGTGTTGGTAATTTGATGAGGATTACATTGAATCTGTAGATTGCTTTTGGTAAGATCGCCATTTTTACTATGTTAATCCTGCCTATCCATGAGCATGGGAGATCTTTCCATTTTCTGACATCTTCAATTTCTTTTTTCAGGGACTTAAAGTTCTTGTCATATAGGTCCTTCACTTGCTTAGTTATAGTAACCCCAAGGTATTATGTAACTGTCTATATTCTTTTTTCTCTCTCTTCCAATCCTATGTACATTTTTTACAAACATTGTAAACCATTTAGTCTTTTTTTCATCTGAAACTGCTTTACTGTGTATCTATTGCTTTAAACTGCTGTGGCTAGTTCTCAAGCTGAAGTCTTGGGTGCTGGCTCCACACAACTCAGCTTTTCAACATGGTGGTGATGATTCACCACCAGCTCTGGTGCCTTAATGTCTGGGAACCATGCTGACTATGGGAGGCAGTAGGTCTATGCTTTTATCAAAGCAGCATGTAGCCCAGAAACCTCTGATTTTTTTCCTTTATATTTTGTTTTTGTTTGCTTGCTTGCTTTTCTGTTTTTGTAAGTAGCATAATCTATATACACTAAGTACCATGTTTCAAGGCTTGCAGAAACCTCTGTGTAACTCTTGGTAATGTGCCATGCTGTAGCTCCAACCACATGCTGTAAACATGCCATAGAGCAGCTCAAGCCCGCATGTTCTGGAATCTCACAGCCCATATTAGACATGGAGCAGGAACCTGATTTGCTCTGTTTAAAGAATACCAGAAGGCAAATGAGTTGGAAACTACTTGATGCCAAGCCTGATGACCCCAGTTGGATCCCTGGGAATCACAGTGTAGGACAAAATTAGGTCCTGTAAATTGGCCTTTGCCTCTACATTAGAAAGAAAGGTGTCTTGGAAGGAAAATACAAAATATACTAGGAGAAGGACAAAAATAAAAAGAATTGCTTATTAAATATTCTCAGGTTTTAGGTGGAAACTCTAGCCATTGGGAACCATTTGTAGCTAAATATTTTCCTATGTCCTGCCAAGTCCACAGCTGCTCAGATCCAAGTAAACACACAGAGGCTTATATTATTTTTACACCATGGCCATGGCACCCTTCCTGATAGCTTGCTCTTATATCTTAGATTAACCCATATCTAGTAATATGTTTGCTACATTTTCTGTGGCTTTACCTAAGTTTCATTACATGTTGCTCCTTGGGTCCCTGACTGGAGTCTCCCTGTACCTTCTTCCTGATCTCTTTGAATTTCCTGCCTGCCTCTAAGCTGTCTTGCCATAGGCCAAACAGCTTTATTTATCAACCAATCAGAGCAACACATATTCACAGCATACAGAAAGACATTCCCCCATCAACATTGTCTGTATCATATTTTAAGAATAAAAGCATAATTTAAAAAGTCAATATTATACTTTAATAGGGAGTGGAATTTAATGTGGATTTCTTCAGAATTGGTCTACCTGTGAGACCTGTTCTAAGCTCCCTGACAGTTTATAGGATTTTGGGCCCTGGGAGTACCCAAGCCATAATTTTATATATTTTTTTCACTTTATTCTTTCTACCACTTCCACTTTTAACCAAAGTCAAATTTAAAATATTGGGGTAGAGAAGTTTCTATTTGATAATCTTTAAGGTAGTATTATACTCAGCAATAAAACACTATTATAATATATAGAATGCAGCATCTCTGTGCAGAATTTAAGTGGAATGCTTGTGTACTAACCAAAATAAGAGCCAATTTTAGTCATGAGCAATCTACCAATCAATGTATGAGGATAATTTGCTTGGTTTTAGGAAAATACTAGCAAGGACTGTGTGCATTAAAAGATGTATTAATTCCCTCTTAGAATATTTTTATTTGCTTCTTGATAATTTCACAAATACATACAATGTATCATGATCATACTTACTATCCATTACATTCTCTTGCTCACCTTCTAATCCTGATGCTTCCCTCCACCACTCCTCTCAGTTGGTTCTTCTGTACATTCTGCTCTTGTTTCTGACCCACAGGCTGTAAGGTTGCTTGTATGATCATAGGTGGATATTATTTGTTGGACTTTGCTCAATTTCACTGTACTTATTATATACACAAACAAAGTGTTAATCCATCTCTATCAATTTTTAAGTGTCAATATCTCACCAATGAGGGGACATATCTTATGCATCTGTTCCTTATCAATGTTGCAGTGTTACAGGATAGAATCTTGTGCCAGTTTTGTGCAGGTATCAACACGTGCTGTTCATTTGTAATTCCAATTTCGCTATCATGCTCAGTATAAGTGATTTAATAGCAGGCTCTCACTTCCAATATCTTTCATTCCTTCTGCCCTCTCTTTGAATGAATTTTCTAGATCTTAGAGGGAATAATATAGCTGTGTTATTTAGAACTGAGCATTAAAGAGTTACTTATTTTTCTCTACTTGGAAGAATTGTGAGTCTATGCACTAACTGCCACGAACTGCAAACAGAAGCTATTCTGGGATGATCATTGGTAAAGGATAACCAACTGTAATTTTGTAATTGAATGCAGTACTATATGTAAAGTTTTACTGTCCACCAAAGACAAGTGGTAAATTCTTATTTTAGTGAGAGTTGACAAGATATAATGTAGTGCAGGTTGGACTCAAACTCATGATGTAGGCTAGGATGACTTTGAACTTCTGATACTCCTGCCTTCACCTGCAGATCATAGGATTATAAATTTATGCTATCTCAGTTAGTCCAACACATAGTTTTGTCATCATATTCTGCAAGCAATATTTCAAAAGGAACTTGTGATTAGTGAGATCAGCATTATTTAAACTGTGTCTGCACATCTAAACTGAGTAAGGAGCAATATCAGCAAAAGAAAAATATCTTATTATCATCACATTTTACTGTTTATTATTTTATGATCACATTCTAAAATGTGTTCAAGTACAATGGCACTGCTTCAGCTACGCAATCCTTTCAGACACACCTTAGGAAATAACAGTATAACCTAAGCATGTTGATATACTTGAGGTAGAACTCTCGACAGAAATGTTATTCTAAAAATAGGATGAAAGAATTTTATAACAGAGTATAATGCAGTATCTAAAATATTGGAACATGAGAACAATCTAAAATTCATAAAGGGTATGATATGTTAGCAAGGCTATTACAACAAGCTATCAAATGATACTATAAATACACTAATAATGTGAATACATCAGAGATGAAGCCATTTATATGTTAAGAAATAGAAAGTTAAATGATAATTTATAAGTATTTTAAATATATTCTATAATCTAAAAGTAAACATAAAATACAGATTTCATTTATAATAAACATTATTTTTAGCAGAATATTTAAAACTAAACACCAGGATTAAAACCCACTAAATAAAATTTCCTTTAAATTTCTGAAAACAGCTTGAGGCTTGTAGATCATTCCACAGATTACTAAGCATAGAACAAATGAGCTCACTTAAGAAGTTACCTTATATTGACTATTTTGATTGTTATCATCTTTCTATGAACTGCCATGTGGTAGAGTCAACACATCCATTTCCAGTCATCATTGATTTCTAATCCATAATCTCATAAAGGAAACAACCTATTCTCTCAATATTTATCCTTAAATATTGCATGACCTCTTTGCTCAAATAGCCCTACATTTAAAAAGGATGCATTTGTTCCAGATCTGGCTTTGTCCTCACAGCTTAAACTGTGCCCACTGTCTCCTGAGCAGTGACCATGAGATGTGACCTTGGGAAAACTGTTGATCCACTATATGTTGCCCATTGTTTCCTTCACATTCATTATAGCAGCAAAGTTAATTATGACATCAATTTTCCTGCAGATAATAGGATATCTTTGTTAATTGTGACATAACACTCAAAGCTATCAGAGAAACATTAGAATAGTTTCAATATAAACAATTATTTTCAAATATAATGCATAGAAATAAATACTGTTATTACAAATAATAATAGATCATACTATAAGTAATAAAGTATTTATAATATATAATATAAACATTAATTGTTCTCTATATTAAATTCCATAAGGAAATAATATTTTTGTCTAAGATTATAATTTATGAGTAAGATGTTTATTTATTTTTTTAATAGCTAAGAAAATTCCTTTCCATGTTCCTTTGGGGAATACATTCTCTTCAGACCCTTTTTTTCCCCAACTGTGCCTCTCCTGATTTCCTTAAGTATCTCAGTTTGTTTTGACTTAGAGTTTATGAAATGAAGGCCAAAGGACTTTTCTGTCTTTTTTCATCCCTACTTGATGAGTGATGTCTTGGCGATTCCATTTACATTCAGAGAGAGTAGTCCAAGTTACAAGCATTGAAATGATTCAGTTTCAAACAGTTTTCTTGAACATGTTTGAAGTGGATCCTAAAGCTGAGTGGAAATACAAGATTAAATCAGAAGAATTTTCTCTGTGACTTCATTCACTTTTTGAGCATTAGTGACCTCCCTGTGCTATTTGTTAGTCTGTATTTGTGAAATTACAGCATGTTTATTCATGATCAAAATTTATAAAATGAATAGGAGCCTTTCAGTTATCATGTTCCAATACCAGCATTCTTTAAAGAACCTCAAATCACATCAGATTTGAACCAAAATGTCATATTTATTAGACTATTAATGCATACATTAAAATGAATTTAGAAAAACAAAGAACTTTGGTGAGATACAGAAAGACTTGTGTCATACTTTTGAACTATTTGGATCCAACTTGAAGATGAAATCCTTAAAATATAGTTAATACTATGAGACTTGAGAAATATGTAGTGAGAATGAAATAGAACTTCCTTGGACAGGAGGAAGGATGAAAAGAAAGAAGGGAAGAAGATGGAAAGAATGAAGGGACAGAGGGAGGAAGGGAGAGAGAGGGAAGGTGAGAGAGAGAGGGAGGGAGAGAGGAAGAAAGGGCCTCTGCAAATAACAACAGTTATTTGAGCCCTGTAGGCACTTGAGCAACTATTCATTATGAAGTGCTAATCTACGGTCTCCTTGAGCATCATTTCATTCACTTCTGAACTGCTGACTTTAGTCATACAATCTCCTCTATAAAGGTAAACAATCTAAGCACCCAGGGCTTTTGCTACTCTCAAGAACAGTTATGAAGTGAATGGGTCATGATTACACTAAATGTTAAATTTTATCACAATATAAAAGTCATCCTTGAAAATTAAAAATAAAGCTCCTTATGAACCTCACCATGTGTTAACTGTGTGAAAAAAATACTGAAAATAGCCATTCTTTATTATCTGTGACCAAATGGCCTTTCAGGGGTGACGAAGATTCTCTGCTTCTCTTCAGCTCATCTTTCTACATCTAAGGGAGAGCAGGAGAGCAGGAGAGCAGGAGAGCAGGAGAGCCTCTTGGGCAGTGAAAGTGGAGGATGTTACCTGTGCTTCCTGAGTCTGTGTTTATCATGGTTGCTGTACAAAACAAAACTAGAGGATCTACTTGACTGCCTCTTACTTTATAAAGGGTTTTCCTGAGCCAACATGAGTCTGTGAATGCTATTCCTAATCCCCTCAGGTTTCTAAAATGTCTGGTCCAGTGAGAATCCAATGCACCATGTATGTGACTTTTCACTTAATGGTGTATTTATAGTCCTTCTATGTCCATCCAAAATGATGTTGTGTTTTTATTTATTTTGCATAGGGTTTTGTTACATAAATACTTTTACATGCTATGATCTTAATAAATTGTACGCAATTTTATAATTGATGTAATGCAAAACCGGTACAGAATTTAGAGAAAATTATTTCCGTCACAAGGGATCTATCAATGAATATATAAAAATATGCATTGTTTTTGGAAACACTTTCAAGATCTGTTCACTAAAGAAAACCATCTTATGTATAAATATATGAGATATGTATGTTGATTATGAGTATCATTTACTTCATCTAAGAATATTTTATCTTTCCCTTAATTTTGACAATTTTATGCATGTATACAATGTAATTATTATCATAGGGACCATCCATAATGATTCTTTCTCCTCCCTCCAATCTTACAGGTCCCGTGCTCATTATCAACCAACTCTTTTCTTATAGCCGTATCTTTTTATTTTAGTTACTGAATTTATAGTTGTCTATATGAACACTGAGAGGTGATTACTTACTAGATCATGAACTCACCTATGCCTATATACCTGAAGAAAATGATATGCTTTGCCACCTTTAACTGTTGATACCTCCTTAGGAATAGTGGGGCCTCATGAACACATCCTTTAACCACATTGTGGAAGGGCCTAGTCTTATGCAAGTTTTATTCATATATTCTCAGTTGGTGTATTGATCATGGTTCATTGTCTGTGACATTCCCACCAGACAGTGCATCATAACACACTTTCCTATTCTCCAGGTCATACATTCTGTTCTGTTTTCTACTTTGAGATACTTTTGAAGGAAGTATTACACATTTCCAATTAAGGGATGAGTATTCACCCTTTACTTATCCTCAGTATTTTCAAGTGTTACAAATCTCTGCATTAACCTCTGCTCACATCAAGAAGAAACTTCTCTGTCCATAGCTGAGAGTTTAAAAAGTTTATGGTAAAAATATAATCATTGAGGAGGCATTCAATAACTTTTCCATTTAGAGAAAAGAAACAAAATATTCTCCCCTAGGGCCTATGATTTCACTAGACACAGGCTTTTGCTAAAATCTATAGTATCAGGTATGTGTATTTAAGAATATTTTAAATAATATCTGAAAGTTATTTCTTATCCCACAAACTGTTATGTCCCTATTGATTCAGTGGACACAGCTTAACTAAAAGCTCCATATTCTAACATTCACTGACCAGAGACCAGTAAGACTTTTGATGTGTTTTCTCCTCCAAAAGAAAATTATGGCACTTTGAGGACTTTGAACAGTAGCCCAGAAGAAAGGAATGTTCAAAGGAGCTCTTACTTTGAGCTTCTATGACATTAACATTCACTTAGAAATTTCACACACACAGTGACTTGGAATAACCATTCCCACTCCAGAATTGATGTCTGAGGTCAACACAGGAATGACAGGACTAAAGCAGAAGGAGAGCTCAGAAGAGCAAACACAAAATCCTGCAGGTCCATGTGCTCTAGCATCTAGAGCATGTGATGTATCATCTGATACCTCACGCTTCACTTCTGCTGCCCATAACCAGCAGCCTTTCCCATGAGTTGGCTCCAGTCACTGCAGAAAGATGTGTAGAGAATGTCCTTTGGCTCTGGCATTTATGATAGTCTTGGGTCTTCACTCTATCTTGGGCATCCCCTTACCAGCTTCAAGCAGTTAACTTCTATGACTCTATAGATACTCAAGCCCTGACATACATAGTTTCACTTAACTTGTCTGAAAAAAATATGCAACAACTTTTCACAACCCTGTTCCACAGTCTTATGTCTTTCATTCTCACAAAATCATTCCCACAAAGACAAAGTTGCCAACTCTTCCTTGAACTGGAGGTGGCAACAATAGACTGACACTCTCTGCAACTTTCTTGTCTATCCTGTAATAATCCTGGAAAACCCACTACCTAGGCAGTTGCTCCCAGGGAAAACAGAATTCCTACTGCTTCGTTTTCAGTTACTTTTTTTTTTTTTTCCTTTTGGATAAGGTCATGCTTTACAAGTTGGATTTCTTGAATGATTGAGTCTTGCCTTTGAATCATACTTGCTCTTATACAGGGCAGCATAGTGTGTTCCATTTTTGACATTTAGACTATTTTCTTTTTTTTCTAACAAGTAAACAAAATAAATTCAAAGACATTTTCATGAACCTTTTGATTCATTTTGCTTTGTTTTGGCATTTTTTTTGTCTTGTTAAAAGATATTCTATAGCTGGGCTGTCTTAGTGCATGCCTTTAATCTCAGCCCTCAGGAGACAGAGTAAGTGGATCTGTGTGTGTTCCAGGCCAGCCTAACCTACAAAGTGAGTTCCTGGATATCCCACGCTATACAAAGAAACTGTCTTGGAAAACAAAACAAAACAAAACCCAAAAGGAACTCTATAATAGAGATAGTTTACTGTTAGAAGTATTTGCTGCTTTTTTGCAGCATCAGAGTGTAGTTCTCATTACTTATGCCAGGCAGCACACAACCACTCTTAACTCCAGTGAATCCAATGTCCTCTTCTTTCTTGCAGTTGTTCTCAACCTTCCTAGTTCTTTGTTCTTTTAATACTGTTCCTCATGTTGTCGTTAACCCCAACCATAAAATCATTTTCATTGTTATCTCATAACTGTAATGTTGCTACTTTTTTTCTCCCCCCTTTTTTATTATATTTGTGTTTTAATTTTACACATCAGCCATAGGTTCCCCTGTCCTCCCCCCTCCCGCACCCACCCCACCTTCCCCCCATCCCTCCCCTCCATTCCCATCTCCTCCAGGGGCCAAGACTCCCCTGGGGATTCATTTAAACCTGGTGGATTCAGTACAGGCAGGTCCAGTCCCCTCCCTCCATGCTGAGCAAAGTGTCCCTGTGTAAGCCCAAGGTTCCAAACAGCCAGCTCACGCACTAAGGACAGGTCCAGTTCCCACAGCCTGGATGCCTCCCAAACAGTCCAAGCCACTCAATTGTCTCAATTATCCAAATTGGCCTGATCCAGCTGGGGGCTCCACAGCCTTTGGTTCAATATTCATGTGCTTCCGTTTGTCTGGCCTTTCGTCCCTGTTCTTTTTCCAATCCTGGGCTCAACAATTCAGGCTCCCACAGTGCCCCCATGGTTTACAAGTTGGATTTCTTGATTGATTGGGTCATGCCTTTGAATCATACTTGCTCTTATACAGGGCGGAATAGTGTGTTCCATGGTTGATATTTAATTTTTTTTTTTTTTTTTGCAGTGCACATCTAGTCTTCTAAACTTAAGTTGCTGGAAGTCTTTTCTACATAACCAACCTATTGTGTGTTTAGGGGGTGGGGTATATGTCCATATTGCTGTTCACTTTCATTGTTTATGGGGCCAAGTGCAATATAAAAGAGCCAAATCACAGAACGAATACTCTGCTCTCCTGAAATGTCTTCTCACCAAATAAATTAAGCATTGCCTGTAAATTCAACTTCAGTCAAATTCTCAGGACAGAAGCAAAAATGAAACCAGACTTTTCAGCAAATACCATTTAAATGACCCTGGTGTATTTTCTAGTAGAAATCATTTATTGATTCTGAAATCTCATGATGAAAGCGTTTATTGTTCATAATTTCTCAGCATTCTTATTTTCAAAACTCCTACCAGAGTGGCCTATTAAACACTGTCTCTGGCATGCTAGGGCTTTTCTAGACTGAAGTACCACAAACAAGTTCTGAAAGCCTAAAAGACCTATGATTATGTTTATTAGAACACTAACTTCATTTCTTAATCTAAATTTTGTATCAGTTATGTTATTCATTGCAGCAACAGAACTCCTGATACAGCAATCTAATGAAGGAAAAGTATGTTGGTTTTACATTCAAAGGTCTATTAGTCATAGTTTGTTCTTATGAAACCAGGGCATTGAAGCAGTTGGTGACAGTGCAACCTAATCTGAAAGCAGAGCTGTAAGACAAATTACTAAATGATCTTATTAATAAAAAACCCAGAGCCAGATATTGGGGTAAAAACTGAGAAAGCAGAGAAGCAGAAAGCAACCAGCCATGTTCTTACCTCTAGAAAAGCCTCAGCCAAAGAGAGACATACTTCCTGTATACCCACATCTACATGTCTTTCTGTCCCTGCTTTCTTACTTCCTTTCTCTGCCAATCTCCATCACTTCCTGAACTTCCTGTTTGCCTGTCCAGACTTCCATGTCTCCATGGTTAGTGCTGGGATTAAAGGCATGTGCCACCATGCCTGGCTCTGTTCCCAGTGTGGCCTTGAACTCACAGAGATCTGGATGGGGTGTAAAAATAAAGTATTGCCACACAGAGCAATGAGTATCTTTTCTTTGCTAGCTTCCTTTTGTTTGTAGCATTCATGACACAAGCTAAGAAAAGAGCTCCCATTTGTCGGGTGTATCTTCCCACATCGATATGTTAGTCAAGAGGAACTCACAATGGTGTTTCTAGAGGAAATCCTAATCAAGATCATTCCTCACAAGTATGCCTAGAGCCTTGTCTCCTAGGTGATAAAGATTACGTGAAGATGAGTATCAAAACTGTCACCATACCCATTTTGCTTCTGTATCTTGTCTTATTGCATTGGCTAAGATACGAAGCACTGTGTTGAATAGGACTGAGAGGGAACACCTACGAGTTGTTCCTGATTTTGCTGACTGATTTAAATTTTCTGCTCTTTCAGAAAATTCTTCTTGAAAATTCAAATATTTTCTCCTATATTTGAGAACTGCATCTTTGTTTAGCCCAGGCTTGCCTTGAACTTGCTGCAAACTTAGTGGATTTAAGTTATGAGACTCTAATTACAGTTTTAATCAGAGTTTAAAAATTCTATAAATGTAGATTCTAGACATCAGAGGATACTCATTCCATTCATACCATCTGTAAGATGGTTTGAAAACATATTTAATATGAGAGGACTGAGCATTGAGTCTGTTCTTGATGAAGAAAAAACAAAACAAAATCTTGAAATTGCACATTAGACTCATTCAAAGAGAAAAATACCAAAGAGTTTGGTACATTATATTCTTAAACATTGATTCATACCCATTTTGTATTGATTCAAACACTACAGCATATGAAAATTTTAAATGATTCTTGAAAATATTAGGATAATGTTACCCAGAAGAAGCACAATTTTAGTAGTACACAAATACAAAATACAAAAGATATATTGTTTCTATGTAAATTTCACATTTGTGTCCTAACACAGAAGAATATTTACATGAATTATAATCTATATCTGCTGATATTTGTTAATTAATGTGAATCATCAGGCACTAACAATTTCTATATACCTGACTCACTCTGTGCAGGCTTACTTGGGAAGTTAGATTCTTTATACTCAGGCCTAACAGGAAGTTCTAGGGAGTTAGATGACTTTGGAGTGTGCTGCTTGAGATGACCGGCCATATTAGTAGAAGCCCATGAACTGAGGACTGGTGGGGTGGAGTACCCATGGGAATGAACTAGGCACTCTGGATATGGAAGATGGTTGTTTGGCACCAACTGTTTGTGGGGCACCCATGCAGGGAGATCAGGATCTGTCACTCATCTATGGGCAGGTTTCTGGAATCCGGTTGCCTATGGTGTGACACCTTGCACAGCCTTGGTGCAGTGGGAAGGGGCTTGGACCTGCCTAGGCTCAGTGTGCTGGGCTCTGCGGACTCACCATGGGAGACCTAAATTTTGGGGATGGGGGGATGCCGGGTAACTTGGGAAAGAGGTCTAGGAGTGGGAGGAGGTGGGATCTGTGGGTAATATGTGGACTGAGTAGATAAATTCTTAATAAAGAAAAATGAAAAAAAAAAAAAAAAGAGTAGTCTGCTTATGGGAATTCTGAAAGGAGCTCAGAAATATTGAAGCACTCTGAGGAGATCCAGGAAAAGCCGGGAAGCCTGTGAAATGAGGAAGAGCTATGCTTTCTCAGTGGTTCACAGAATGAAGGGAATAAAATATACATGGAGACAGCAGTGTCAATCTGATAGGCAAGGAATAAAGTTTCCTAGAGAATCTGGTTTATGGGGTGGAAAGAGTGGGCCTTGCTGATGCTGTGGGATACAGCGCCTTAAGTAATAGAGAAGCATCAATTCATTTTGTTGATGAATTTCTGAAAAGTCTTATAAAATAAAAAAAAAAAAAAACCACAGAGCCACATACAGAGGTAATAGCAAAACAAATCAGAGTAATTAGCAAAGATCCATCTCTGTCTTCGCCAGAGGTAGCTTCTTCCTACCTGACTTGTGTTTTTAATTGCCATTCTGTTCTGCCTTTTCATTGGCTATAATCCCAGCCACATGACTTCCTCATCACTGCCTGTCTATAAAGACCTCCAGGTCTCTATGATTAGTACCTGGCTTAAAGGCTTTTGTCACCACACTTGGCTGGGTCCTTGAACACACATAGACTCTGCCTGCCATGTGATCAGATTAAGAGTGTGTGCTACCAATACCCGACTATTGCTTATGGCTTGCTATGTGTGACCTCTGATCCCCAGGCAAACTTTATTTATTAACATACAAATAAAATCAAATTTCTGCACAATTAAAATATCATCATATACTCTTAAGTTGATGTTGCCATTAAAGTGTTGTCCAAGACTTGCCTTAGTTGTACTGGAATCAGAAATTTACATCAAGATGGAAAGGCACATCAAGATCCAAAATCAGGTCCTCATTAACACACACCAAAATCTGTAACAAACTGAGCGACATTCTGTAACTGGAAAACTTCTCTCCAGCCCCCACCAAGCACTGTTAGTCTGACAACCATTTATAAAATAAACACACAGACACTTACATTATTGAAACTGCTTGACCATTAGCTCAGGACTACCATTGTCTAGCTCTTCCTCTTATATTCAACCCATTTTTATTAATCTATATTTTGCCAAGTGGCTTGTGGCTTACTGGTACCTTACATGTTCCTTGTCCTGGTAGCCGCTCGCAGGTCTCTCTGCCTCTGCCTTCTACTTTCCAGAATTTACTTCTCTACTTGTCCCACCTATAATTCCTGCCTGGCTACTGGCCAATCAGAATTTTATTTATACAGAGTGATATCCACAGAAATATCCCTATCCCTATAAATTAAATGACTTAATGTTTATCAGGAAAATTAAACAATATCCTCCACATTTTCCCAATTGCATGTTTCATTTCTTTATTCCTGAAAGTGTAAACTATAGGATTCATTAATGGAGTCAAGATATCAGAAAATATAAAAACATTTTTCTCGAAAGATAATGCAGAAGTATTTCGTGCATATATTAATATGCATGGGACAAAGAACAAAAGCACAACAGTAATGTGGGATCCACAGGTGGAGAGAGCTTTACGCCGCCCTTCAGAGCTGTGCGATCTCAGAGAGAACAAGATGACACCATAAGAAACAACCAATAAAGAAAAAATGATGATGCAGATAGACCCACTGTTGGCAAACACCAAAATGACAAAAATATGTGTGTCAGTGCAGGCAAGCTTCAGTAATGGGAACAAGTCACATATGAAGTGATCAATAAAATTGGGTCCACAGAAGGGCAGCTGCAATGTGAAGATAATTTGTATGATAGAATGCATGAATCCTCCTGCCCAGGCTACTCCCACCAGAATGCCACACACCCTCCTGTTCATGATTGAGGAATAATGAAGGGGCTTGCAAATGGCCACATAGCGGTCATAGGCCATGGCTGACAGGACAATCACTTCGGCCCCAGCAAAGAAGTGGACAGCAAACAGTTGTGCCATGCAACATTCAAAGGAGATAATCTTCCTCTCATAGAAGAAGTCTATAATCATCTTGGGTGTGATTACAGAAGAAATACATGCATCCAGGAAAGATAGAAAAGACAAAAAGTAGTACATGGGGATACCAAAGAGTGAGGGACTGTATACAATTGTTACCACAATTATCATGTTGCCCCCAATAGTTAAAAGGTACACCAATGAAAAGAAAACAAACAGTATTTTCTCAACTTTTGGGTTCTGTGAAAGTCCCAGAAGTATGAACTCAGTGACAAAGGTCTGATTTAACATGATTCTTGAGAAAAAGACAAAATAAAGAATTTCACCTAAACCTGCAAATGTGAGAAACAATTTTTTCATATATTTTAATATTATCATCAACAAATAAAATAATGCAAAAATGCTTGGTACTCAACTTTCTTATCAGCAGTATGTGACATGAGATAGTATAACTATTTTTGTGCAAATGTTAATAAAGATATTTTGATCAAATGAACAAAACTATTATTAACCTGCTGACTTTGAAGATGCAGGTCCCAGCAAACAGGACTACTTCATAGACTGTACAGGATGATGATTGAGATATTTTATCTCAGTGAGAACTTCAGAGTACTGATTGTTTTTCTACAGTCTAGGTCTCTATATAATCATTCAAGTATCTATTACTTTGTTTATGCATGAGGAATCTTGATAATCAAGAGGGTAGATGATGAAGGAATAGAAGCCAATTAACCAGTGTCCTACAAGTGAAAATCACATTGGTGAAAAAGAGAAACTTCATGTTGAATTTAATTTCTGGTTTGAGACTTGATTATTTACAAATTATGTATATAATAAAAATTTGTTAGGGTAAGATATATGGCTTGAAATATATATGAATTTTCCTTAAAACATGTTGATTATAAGACTTACCTTCACATCACCAAAGATCAAGAGGAGGATCAAGTTGAAAATGTCTAAATAAGATGCATATTAACATGCCATTAAAACACTAGGCAGAATTCTGACAATTAAAAACTTTCAATAGAAATCTCTTTAATAAAACATGTATGTAAATATTCTAGCCCTTCAATTCATTTTTCCTAGGTAGATGCAGCTTTAAAATGTTATAGGTTTCTCTTTTCTATATGTACAACAAAATATATTAATAAAATTAATAAAATATTTCTGTGATTTTTAAAATACATATATGTGTGTATTGTATATATACATGTGTGACTTCATATATGTACATATATATGCATAAAGCAAAAATTGAGTAAAAGATTAATGAGTCTTTATGGAAAAGCAATAGGATGATTGATATTAATGACTATCAAATAAGGGTGACAAACAAATTTTACATGTAAGTAAATCTATCCTCTCAATTTGCTTACATTTGACAATGTACTGTTTCTGAGGAGCAAAAATCACTCTATTGAGGATATGGCAACTAGTAGATTTCCAATGTTCCACTGAAATGCACCATACACATTGGAGCAGCATTAATTGATTTAGTGGGTTTAACAACAATGACAAACATAAAGTAGAGAGGAGGTCTTTGCTGTTGATGCATTGATGCATTTCATTGTATACAGTAAGAAAATCTCATTTGGAAGGAAATATTATTGAATATAAAATAGACAAAATAAAATATTATGTAGATAGAAAAATTGCTCACTTTCTGTTGTCAAATAGTCTGAAAACAGCGTTACATGTAAGAGTCACATACCATGAGATGACCTGTCAGATATCAAGATTTCAGTTCCACAGAAGACAAACGCATGGCTCTTTGTTGTAATGCGGTGTTGAGAAAGCTGGATGTAGCTCAAGTTGGCTTCAAAATAACCATTTACACTAAGATGACCTTAATCTCCTGATCATCATTCCTCCACCTCCAAGTGCTAGGATTATAACATGTGCCACCACAACTTGCCACTTGGAGAGTTTTATCAAGATATTCTGCACACTGTAAGTCAACAGAACATGTAAGTATTGACAACAGCATTATTTTTAACAATGGCCACATGCATATGCTGATGTGAAAACTGAAGCACTCAAAAATACAGGAATGTCACTGTGTATGTGTTTTTGGGTTTAGAGAGAAAAAGACATACAGTTGAGGAGTAGTTAGTTGGGAAGATATTGGGAGAAGTTTGGGTAGGAGGAAACATGCAATATATTTATGAAAAAAATATTTATAACTTTCAATTTAAAATTTATACCAATTAGAAGAAATTTATTCAGGCAGTGCTTTTGTTGAACATATAAGAAATAACTTCAAATTACAATCATGTTTATATTCTTTACACTAGTATGCCCACTCTTAAAATTTATTCTAAGAATTAAGTTAGAATATTTTACATTAGGATATGACATATGTCAAAATATTTTCTATTAGTGTATAAAGTTAACATTTAGTGATTATAAGTTTCATTCCTTGTTATTAAACTCAATACAGATTTCTAAAATAAAGAAACATTGAACATAGAAATACCTAAAATATCCATAATAGGAATGATATATTAATAAGACTTGCAAAATAAAATCACACAATACATAAATAAAACACTAAAACTTTGAAGATCGAAACTATAGAGTATTTTTATAGTACATTAGGTTAGAGAAACATAAAAAATTATGTCTCCATTTGTTGATTTTATAGAATATATGTATAGAAATTTTATATAAATTTTGTTACTATTTTCAAAATATTTTACCATAAACATAAATATTTAAACCACAAAATCAAATTCCATTTAATGTTCTGAAAAGAAATATGTATTGTCAGATCCTTTTTTACACTATCAAAAGTGGAACTCATGTGCTAACAGAGCATAGCATCATGTATAATAACATGTTTGAACTATTATACTCTTTCCTCAAATGTTCATATTGCTGAGTTAGTGCACTCTCACCTCTAAATACTCTTAGATTTCAAATCTACACTTTCATGTAAGGGTTTATATAATTTGTTTAATGGTTTACATAAATGGCTGATCTTCTTGTCCCCAACAGTCATGAATTTGAATATTAAAGAGTGGTCTCCAGTCTTGCTCAGGGACCTCTCACTGTATAAACTGGTAACAGAGTCATTTCCATGAATGGTGATCTTGAGGCATGTTCCTCCCTATGCCAACTGTTTATATTGACTACTATTTTCTTCACACTTACTGTAGCAAAATAGCTAATTGCAACACCAATCTTTCTGCAGATAACTGAACATTTTTGTTAATGCAAAGTATGTATATACTTAAAAATATCAGAAGGAATGAACAGAAACTTTGTCACTATATGTACCTGATTTGAAATGTATTTCAAACAAGTAAAATATTGTTATCAAAAACAATAATAATAAGTTGACGTTGAAATGTTATTTTAAATTACAATTTATGTTAAATTCCATAGGTCAATCTTATTTTAATATAAAATTGTCTACAAATAAAAATTGATTTTGTGCATGTAGCTAAGCAACTTTCTGTGGCTGTCAGGATAAAGAGTACATTTCAGATTTCTAATCCTTTTTCTCTCTCCTCAGTGTTGCTCTGCTGATTTTCTTAAATAGCTCAACTCACTGTGTTACTATATCTGTAATATGAGGGAGTTCTATTTCTTCCCATTTCCTTCCTAATGGATTTTTGACACTTCTCCTTTGATAGCTAGGTGATCCATCACATTTTAATTGAAGGGCCAGGCCAAGACTACTACTACTCAAGCAGTTCAGTGCATCAACCACTTCGTTTCCTAAATAGTCCAGAGGTAGAATGCTAATACTGAGAGACACTTAAGAGGATGAGATAAACTTAAATCAGACAACTTTACTCTATGAGGTTAATTATTCTGACCATAATGTCCTTTCCTGTGCCCTGTCTTAGTATGTAGTTGTGCAAATAGAACATTTTACATTGAATTTTCGATGTTGTGTAGAGCTTAGCAGCAGTTTGTGTGTCATGACCCTTTATCAGTGTTTTTCACAAATAACAAAGCATTTTAATTTTTCACAAATACCTTTAATTCAAGCATTAAAATATCAACTAGAATAGTGTGTAACTGAATGTGTATTAGAAAACTGGCAACATTTTATTGGACACTGTACCAAAATATGCTGCCTCCTAGATTATTTGGTTTTAATTTGAAGATGACAAGTTGAAAATAATTTTCATTTCAATAAATTGGGAAATAAATAAGAAGGACAAGAATAAACAGCCTATGAAGTTAGAAAGCAAGAAGGAAAGAGAAGAAGGAACAGAGGGCTGAGGGAAAGAAGGAAGAAGGGAAGAAAAGAGTTTGCACACTAACAACTAATGTATTGGGAACTTGAGGAGTTATTAGTTTAAACTGATATTTTCTGCTGTTTAGAGTATCATTTTATACACTTCTGTGTGCCCTAACTTTGACCATAAAAATATCCTCATTTAGATAATGAGTCTATGCATCACAGTTGATAGAAAATTTCAAGAACACAATTATGAACTAAAAAGGCAATTACTGCATTAAACACACAGTAGCCTGACTACAGCATCCAAATTTAGCGTGTTTTATCACAATTTAAAAACATCTTCATGAATTCAGAAATGTGCCTCTGAGTCTCACCTTCTGTTGACTGTGTGTAAATCCTGATGACATATATCTTTTGTTTTCTACTGAAATCAGATTGTGTGACGGTGACCAAAATGCTATGTTTTAGCCAATGTCTCCTTCTGCACAGAAAAGAGTAGACCAGATTTGGTAGTGAAGGTAGTAGTAGTCAACTCCCTTCAAGCCATAGTCAACATGATTTAATAATGCAAGAAAAATGAAGGAGCTAAATAAACTCCCTAATTGCAACTGGAATTAATGGATGTTCCGTGAGAGGTCATCTACCTGTGAGACTTCCTCACAGCTCTCCTAGGGTTTGGACAATTTCTGGCTCCAAGATATCAGAGACATAACTTTCAGGACTTTGTCACTTGCTTGAGAGATTGAAATATTTTTACTTCCTTCCAAAGTTGTTAGAAATTTGAGGGCTGGTTTTATCTGAAACATTTCCACTTACAGGATTAGGAAAATGTTGTATATTGAATAGATTGTAAGTCTCTGTGTATAATTTAACTAAAATACTCACATGCTCACCAGGCATGATAAGAGCTAAGTTCTGTGTCAAGGAATTTACCAATCAATCTTATTTATAATATCTACTGTTCTGGAAAACACTAGCAAGGACTATTCATTACAGAAAACATATATATATATATATATATATATATATATATATATATATATATATATATATATATGCAAGAATGAATACACTAATAAAAATACTCATGTCCTTAAAAAATATTTTTAGTTTTGGGTTTTTTTTTTACAAGGCCATGTACATACGTATGTACTCTCATGTATGTTTATAAGTGACTGTGTGTGTATACAGTGTTCTGTGACCACATTGAATACACAGTACACTTTCTTATAGCTATTCCAATTATGCTGTCCCCTTACTTCTTCCCAACTTTTCTTCCTCTTATATATGAGTCTATTGATTTTTGACCCCTTGACTGAAAGTTGGATGGATTGAGGATTATTGGATAGATAACAAACAACATTCCTGTGGTTTCATGCTTAAAGTGGTAGTCCTTAACAAGGTATACTAAATTGTCAGTGGCTCCTCAGTGAGACGTGGGCATTCATGACTCCCTTCCCTATACATGATGGAACTTGTGCCAGTCCAGGGCAAAATCAACAGGTGCTGACTTTTCCATGATTGAAATGATCATGCCATTTCCTGAAGACAATGTTTCGTTGAAATCTTCATCATCCTCAGTTCTCATGACATTCCATATTCTTTTCCAAGTTGTATTTTCCAAGATATATTCTGGATCTAGTGAGGGGAACATATAGCTGTCCCATTTGGGGATGGGCATTAAAAAGTCACTTAGCCTCTACACTTGGAAGATGTATATTTCTTTGCATTAAGCATCACACACTGCAAAAAAAAAAAAAAAAGTTAGTCTATACTAGGACAAGAAATGCACTGGGGATAAAAACACAAATATATAGAGGGCTGCCATCATGTCTGTTCAGAAAAAAATAAGGAAAATAATAGTAGATTCTGCCCTAGAACCTTGAACTTCTTCATAAGCTTGTATGCTGCTATCTTCAAGGCTTTGATATTGACATGATCTAGGTGAAAGGCAATAAAGAAATGAGAAATGTGTATAGAAAAGCTGGGGTTGAAAGAAGCGTGGACTCTGATGGAGAGGCATCAAGAGAAAACTGGAAATTTAGCATGTTCATCATACACTTCAGGAAGGAGGGGAAGTGGATTAGAGAATCTCCATAGGTGGTCTCTGCAGGGCAGCATTGTAGGTTGAAGTCATCCTGGAGTGGGAAACTGTAGTTGATTGTTTCTGCATACACTGGTTTTAACTAAGGGTCAGTCCTTTATAAATATCCATAATAGAACAAGAGGAAGCCTTTGCCATTCCTCTGAGGCTGACCCAGTGAAAGCTTTCCTGGGTTTGAGGCATTGGCATCCTTGACATGGCCATGATTCTTTCAATAATACAATTCAATGTGGATTTCATCTGTTCCCCACATTTTTGACTAAATTTACAGTGTCTACCATGTAGTTCCTTCAACTGAAATTGACTAAAATCCAATATGAAGCAGTTTCTTTACCCCTAAAACCTTCTCTGGAACCTTCTCTAAAACTAACCACATGCTCAATCATGAAGAAAAATTCAACAATACAAAATAAAATTGGAATGCTTTCCTGTATTTTCTCAGAACACCATGGCTTAAATTAGTTTTCTTTTTTTTTTTCTATTTTCTTTTATCTTTTTTTTTTTGTTTTTTTTTTGAGCTAAGGATCGAACCCAGGGCCTTGAGCTTGCTAGGCAAGCACTCTACCACTGAGATAAATCAACAACAACAAAAATTCCAGAAAGCCCACAATCTCATGAAAACTGAATAATGACCAACTGAATCACCAATAGGTCAAGGAAGAAATTTTAAAAAAAATTCTCAGAATTCAATAAAAATGAAAATACAACAAACCCAAACTTATGGGACACTATGAAAACAGTGCTTAGAGGAAAATTCATAGCACTAATTGCCCAGATAAAGAAGATGTAGAAATCTCACACTAGTGACTAGTGACTTAACAGCACAC
Organism: Onychomys torridus; assembly: GCF_903995425.1. NCBI lineage: Eukaryota > Metazoa > Chordata > Mammalia > Rodentia > Cricetidae > Onychomys > Onychomys torridus. Next base: position 64,890,810 of record NC_050446.1, read on the forward strand.
CTGAAAGCTCTAGAACAAGAAGAAGCAATGTCTCCCAAGAAGAACAGATGCCAGGAAATTATCAAATTGAGAGCTGAAATCAATAAAATGGAAAACAAAGAGAACATTACAAAAAAAAAAAAATAATGAAACAAAGAGTTGGTTCTTTGAGAAATCAACAAGATAGACAAGCCCTTATCCAAACTAACCAAAAGACAGAGAGAGAGCATCCAAGTTAACAAAACTACAAATGAAAAGGAGACAAAACAACAGACAATGAGGAAATCCAGAGAATCATCAGGTCACACTTCAAAAACCTCTACTCCACAAAATTGGAAAATCTGAAAGAAATGGACAATTTTCTGGATAGGTACCACATACCAAAGGTAAATCAAAACCAGATAAAAAATTTAAATACACCAATAACTCCTTAGGAATCAGAAACAGTTATTAAAAGTTTCCCAACCAAAAAAAGCCCAGGATCAGATGGTTTCAGTACAGAACTCTCCAGATTTTCAAAGAAGAGCTAATATCAATACTCTTCAAACTGTTCCACACAATAGAAACAGAAGGAACATTACCTAACTCTTTTAATGAGGTTCCAATTACCCTGATACCCAAACAACAAAAAGATACAATGAAAAAAGAGAATTAGAGACCAATCTCCCTCATGAACATTGATACAAAAACACTCAATAAAATATGGGCAAAATGAATCCTAGAACACATCAAAAAATTTATTCACTATGTCCAAATAGGCTTTATCCTGGAGGTACAAGGATGGTTCAACATACAAATATCTGTCAATGTAATACACCATATAAACATACTGAAATTTAAAAGAACCACATGATCATCTCACAAGATGCTGATAGCCTTTGATAAAAATCCAACACTGGTTCATGATGAAGGTCCCAGAGAGATCAAGAATACAAGGAACATACAAAAAACATAATAAAGGCAATTTACAGCAAGCTGACAGCAAACATCAAATTAAATGGAGAGAAACAAATTAATTCCACCAAAATCAGGAACAAGACAAGGCTGTCCACTCTCCCAATATATTTTCAATATAGTAATTGAAGTTCTAGCTAGAGCAATAAGAGAGCAAAAAAAGATCAAAGGCATAGAAATTAGAAAGGAAGAAATCAAGCTTTCACTATTTGTAGACAATATGATAGTATACATAAGTGACCCCAAAAATTCTACCCGGGAACTCCCATTGCTCATAAACACCTTCAATAATGAGGCAGGATACAAGATTAAATCAAAAACATTAGTAGCCCTCCTATATACAAATGATAAATAGGCTGAAAAGAACATCAGAGTAACATCACCAATTTACAATAGCCAAAAATAATATAATACCTTGGGAGTAACTCTAACTAAGCAATTGAAGGAACTGTTTGATAAGGACTTGAAGTCTCTGAAGAACAAAATAAAAAAAAAAAGATAGCAGAAAATGGAAAGATCTGCCATGCTAACTGATAGGTAGGGTTAACATAGTAAAAATAGCAACCTTACCAAAAGCAATATATAGATTCAATGCAATCCCCATCAAAACCCCAACACAATTCTTCACAGACCTGGAAAGAATAATACTCAGCTTCATATAAAAAAAAAAAATCCTCTTGGAGGCATCACAATCCATGATCCCAAGATCTACTACAAAGCTATAGTAATAAAAACAGCTTGGAATTGGCATAAAAACCAACATGTGGACCAATGGAATTGAAATGAAGACCCTAACATTAACCTGCATACCTATCAACACCTGATTTTTTACAAAGAATCCAAAACTGTACAATGGGAACAAGAAAGTTATCTTTATCCCCAGTACTGGCATAACTGGATGTCAATATGTACAAGATTGCAAATAGATCCATAAACATTGCCATATACAAAACTCAAGTCCAAGAGTATCAAAGACCTCAACATATATCCAGTTACACTGAACCTAATAGAAGAGAAAGTAGGAAGTAGTCTCGAATGTATTGGCACAGGAGATCACTTCCTAAATATAACACCAGTAACATAGACACTGAGAGCAACAAGAAATAAATGGGAGCTCCTAAAACTGAAAAGCTTTTGTAGGGCAAAGGACATAGTCAATAAGACAAAATGACACCTTACAGAATGGGGAAAAAAACTTCACCAACCTTACACCTGACAGAAAGCTAATCTCTAAAATATATTAAGAATTCAAGAAAGAAGACATGAAAATACTGAACAATTCAATTAAAAAGTGAGCTATAGTGTTAAAAAGAGAATTCTCAACAGAAGAATCTCAAATGACCAAAAGGCATTTAAGGAATTGCTCAACATCCTTATTCATCAGGGAAATGCAAATCAAAATGATTCTGAGGTACCTACCATCTCACACCTGTCAGAATGGCTAAGATAAAAAACACTGAAGGCAGCTTATGTTGGAGAGGATGCAGAGCAATGGGAACACTCCTTCACTGTTAGTGGGAATGCAACCTTTACAGCCACTTTTGGAAATCAGCATGGCAGTTTCTCAGAAATTTGGGAATCAATCTTCCTCAAGATCCAGCTATACCACTCTTGTGTATATACCCAAGGAATGCTCAATCATACCACAAGGAAACATGCTCAACTATGTTCATAGCAGCATTATTCATAATAGCCAGAACCTGGAAACAACCTAGATGCCCCTCAACTGAAAAAAGGATAAAGAAAATGTGGTACATCTACCCAGTGGAGTACTACTCAGCAGTAAAAAACAATGACATCATGAAATTTGCAGGCAAATGGATGAAACTAGAAAATACCATCCTGAGTGAGGTAACCCAAATACAGAAGGACAGATATAGGATGTACTCAAACATAAGTGGATACTAGATAAACTGCAGAGGGATAACCAGACTGCAAACCACAGCTCTAGGGAGACTAGCTAGCAAGGACACTAGGAGGGACACATGGAATGTCTAGCAAAGGATAAATAGATGAGATCTACATGAGCAAACTGGGCGTGGGAGAATGAGAAAATAGAGGAACAGAAGGTTTGAGCTAGATCAGGGACAGAGTAGGAGAGCACACAAAGAGATACCATGATAAAGGAAGACATCACAGGATTAGGAAGAGGTAAGGTGCTAGGGAAGTTCCTAGGAATCCACAAGGATGACCCCACCTTAGACTGCTGTCAATAGTTGAGTGGGTTCCTTGAACTGGCCTACTCCAATAAGATGGGTGAATACCCTAACTGACATTATAGTGCCTTCATTCAGTGACTGATGGAAACAGATGCAGACATCCATGGTCAGGTGTCAGGCAGAGCTCCAGGAGTACAATCAAAGAGAGAGAGGAGAGATTCTATATGCAAGGGACATTGAGATCACAATAGGAAAACATACAGAGACGGCCAGCCAAACTAATGGAAATGTATTAACTGTGGTCCAATAGCTGTGGAGACCCCATTGTAAGGTACTAGGCCTTCTGGATAGGTGAGATAGTTATTCAGCTTGACCTGTTTAGGGGAGCCCCAGGCCATGAAATTGGGATATGTCCCTGGTGTATGAGCTGGCTTTTTGGAGCCCAGTGACTATAGTGGGATACCTTGCACAGACTTAGTGCAGGTAGGAGGCCCTTGGCCCCACCTCAACAGAGTGTACCATGCTGTGCTGAGGCAAACACTGGATCCATTGAGTTCAAAGCCAGTATTTTTTTAAACAGAGGGCAGCAAGAGTACACAGTGGAACCTGGTCTCAAAAGAAAAAAAAATCTTTAAATAAATACATTGGGCAAAAAAGCCAATTGAGTATTAGCATGAAAGTTATCATTTTGATGAGTTTTGCCATATTTGAGCAATTTCAACACAAAAAATGAAATAGAAATCTTCAACAACTGTTAGGGGAACCTTGGGAAACTTCTAATCTTTAGTGTAAACAAAAACTGGTCAGAGGTTTTTAGTATTTATCTCTTGACTTAAAAATATAATTTCCTTTCTGTTGGACTTTGAGCTAAGTTTATGTAAGGACATAATGAATCTGTGACACAGACACAGGAACAACCACCTGATGTTGACACTTATCAAGACAGGAATTTGTCAACAAGTGTGGGAAGGAACACAAGAATGCTTGTTGTCTTCCTCAGTTTCTAAAGAACACTTAAGACATACCTCAGATGTCTTTAGGAAGAAAAACAGAAAACATTTGTTACATTCCCTTGAACACAGTGGCCTGTAAATCATGCTTCCCCACTTGACTATGAACTTGTAATTGTTACAAATGGAGCTGTAATAAGAATGAACTTGGGATGCAGTGTTCCTCTTGTGGTCTCTGGTCTTGAGTTCTCAGTTTCCCATTTCAGTTCTTCTACATCCATCAGGAGAGGTGATTTACCCAACCTCTCACACTTTTCTCCCTGACACATCATTACCAGAATCTACAACTGAATGCTTGGAATTAAAATAATAAAAAGAAAACATTTGGTTTTGTTATGTGATGGAACAAAATAAACCTGTTTTGAATAGTATAATATAATGAAAATAATTTATTTCATGATTTTATTTTAAACATTGGATTAGCAGTTTCAAAAATCAGTTAAGCCAGTGATGTCAGGTGCTCATTTTCTATGATATTTCTTAAGGCAAATGAATAACTTTGGTGTAAAATGTCCTCTGTGTAAGGCAAGGACAATCAAGAAGATGCATTTCCTCTCAGTCTAATGACAAACACAGAGATTATGTGGGCAAATCACCCCCGCAATATCTAAACTTTTAAATACATATGTAGTCTGATATTGGTATTACACACTTTATTCAGATATTGTTTAGGTTTACATCTTAATTATTATATACTCTCCAATGGGAATACAATACAATGTTATGTGTCTTCTGTAGGCTCTAATACTTTGGGTTTTCCATGTATATTGTATATAGTATGTAAACTATGAGTCTTTAGAAATTTTGCCCATAAATTTTAATTGGCCTGTAAGTACTACTGAAGAAATAGCATGCTGTATTAAATTATTTTCCTGTAAATTTAATTGGACAACCTACAGATTGTATAACATAAGTAATATAGAATATGTTTAAATTTCAATGACCTTCATAGATAATCTTATTTTATATATATTACAAACAGAAGATTTAGAATGAAAAATCAATCAATAATTTGAAACATATACTTTTATTAAAACTAATCTTGAATCTGGTTTCTCTGAGTTTTATTTTCCCTGTAAAGAGTGGGAAAAATATGCTGTCAGCATCTTAGCAAGAAAAGGGATGCCCCAATGCCTGCCTTTGCATGAAAATGGAAGAAAAAGAGTTTATGCGTTTTTGCCCTATGGAATTAGGTTACAGAGCTCATTGGGTTGAGTTAGTGACATCACCTAAGACAAACTCAAGATAGTCTACTCATACTTATTTGTCAAGAAATAAAATAACTTATCAAATATTCTAACAGACAAGAATGGGACTGATTTAAAAATGAAGTCAAATGATACAGAAACATCATGAATTTGGTTAATTTTCACGTTTATTTGATGCACTTCTTGGATATAATGTTTCACAATGTTACTTAGAATCTTATTTTTCCTATTGGAATAATTTTAGTATTTTTCTTAATTTCAATGCCCATTCAGGTTATCAACCTACTTTCATATTATTGGTATTGTTTATATAAGCAAGCATTTTATTACTTATACCTCTTCCAATGTTTCACTAGATTTATGAGAGTACAAAGTTGCAATTGTATTGTCACATGAACTATGTATGTAGGTGACAATACTAAATTCTCAATCCATTATAAATGTGTAATCTCAAAAAGAGGTATCTCAGGATCCTTCTGCCTCTGCCTCTTCAGCATATCCTACCAGGGTGTGTCACCATAACCTGGGACTTGGGGAGAAATAGTCTTTAGGAAAGAGAATGCCTGTTGGTTACCCAATATCAAATGTTCAGCCCTGAAAACATACATATGAGTGACATTATACAGACTGAGGCAGTCATATGTAGGAATATACATGTATGTACATATATGTACATAGTAAAAATTAATGAAAAGGCCATAACCATGAAAGAGAACAATGAGGTTTATGTGGGATAATTTGAAGGGAGAAAATGTAGAAAAAATAATGTATTGAATTATAATCTCAAAAATAAGAGATTAAAAAATGTTTTCTCACCTAGAACATTGAAGGAAACTCTTAAGAATAATGTCATTTCATTCTATATAATAATACCTAAACAACATAATAGCTGTGTAGGTAAATATTGACTTCTCTATCATTCCATTATCTTTGAGGAGTGCACTTTTTCTTTATATTTTTATGGGATGAATAAGTGGGTGTGTAACATATACATACATGTTTGTATACAAGAGGAGAGTACTCTGTTTTTGCATGTGCACAGATATGCAATTACATAAGACCACATTGACAATGTTCATCTGTTGCACATTAAATGAGTGCCTTGGGATTAGTTTGGAATGAACTTTCAGATTTCTGTGTTTGAGTAGATTAGCAGTCCTCTGAGCTTCTTGGATCTACTTAACTCTGTAAAAGCAACACTAAGTTAAGAGGCCTTCTATGCCTGGCTTCTGACATGGGTGCCTGAAATCATAACTGACGTCCTTCTCTTAGCACAGCATGAAGTGCTCCTACCCACTAATCCACCTCCACAGCATAATAAGAGTAATATTTAACATTTATCAGAAACTAATGTCAATCTCTTCCATATTCTCCTGATGGCATTTTTTATTTCCTTATTCCTGAAAGTGTAAACCATAGGATTGAGCAATGGTGTCAAGACTCCAGCAAATAAAACAGCATTTTTCTCAAAGGAGAATGCAGATGCTGGCCTTGCATATGTTAATATACAGGGGACAAAGAACAAAACCACAACAGTAATGTGAGATCCACAGGTGGAGAGAGCTTTAAGTTGTCCCTCAGAGTTGTGGGATCTCAGAGAGCACAATATGACACAATAGGAGAGAAGCAAAATAGAGAAGATTATGATGCAGATAGACCCACTGTTGGCAAACACTAAAATGACAAATATGTGTGTGTCAGTACAGGCAAGCTTCAGTAGTGGGAACAAGTCACACATGTAATGATCAATGACATTGGGTCCACAGAAGGGCAGCTGCAAAATGAAGATAATTTGTATGACAGAATGCAAGAAGCCTCCTGCCCAGGCTACTCCCACCAGAATGCCACACACCCTCCTGTTCATGATGGAAGAGTAATGAAGGGGCTTGCAAATAGCCACATAGCGGTCATAGGCCATGGCTGACAGGATGATCACTTCGGCCCCTGCGAAAAAGTGCACTGTAAATAGTTGTGCCATGCAACATTCAAAGGAAATGGTCTTCCTCTCATAGAAGAAGTCTACAATCATCTTGGGTGTGACAGTAGAAGACGTGCAGGCATCCAGTAAGGACAGGAATATCAAGAAGAAGTACATGGGGGAGCCCAGCAGTGCAGGGCTATAGATAATGGTCATCACAATTATCATATTGCCTCCAATAGTTGCAATGTAGACCAAAGAAAATATAACAAACAATATTTTCTCAACTTTTGAGTTCTGTAAAAGGCCCAGGAATATAAACTCAGTGACACAGCTCTGGTTTTCCATGATCACAAGAAGATGAGAAAGTAAGATGTGTTCTAGTAATCTACAATTAGAAGGAAACAAATACTTAAGCAGTTTACAGAATCACTATCAACAAGTTGGTGTGCCTTAATGCAGAATTATCCTAATTCATTTCTATTAGAAACACAATGTTTGTAAAGTGTCTAGTTATATAACATGCAGAATTAAGATGAGATTAAAATTTTGAATGCTTTATAATGGACACATTTTAAATACTGAGATGAAATAATCTACTCTATGACAGAGTAGAGAAATAATGTATCTTGGAACAGTCTTCTTATATTATTATCCTAGTATTTTTGAAGTGAAATGTTAAAAAGCATTTAGAATCTATATTCTAGATATGAACATAACTTAATAATATCATATGACATTGTATGAATTAGGCCTGGATGGCTAATCTTTAGTGATTAATCAGAACACTACCTTCGCTACCAACAAGAGAAGTGATAAATTGTTCACTTGAAAATCTGGCTGCACTGTGGATTCTTTTATAACTAAGAACAGTATTTTAGCATCAAAAAATTAATCCACATTTCTTTAAAAAATCTATCTGTTTTATGTTTGAAAATGTTGAAATTTTACTTTAAAATCACCATTTTGAAATGTGACCAGAACTTGATAAAAAATCAGGCTGTTGTCATGAAAACTAAATGAAATTAGTAAGACTACAAGCTGCTCTAAGCTTCAACACTCATTCCTAGTCAAAAGTACAGGGAAAGGGTTATTGATTCTATTTTATTTCCTCAAATTTTATAAAAAAATTTGTTAAGGTATAAAAAAAAAGAGCAGATGTTTAATCTGGGATCTTAAGAGACCCAAACTCCAACACCCAGGAGTTCACCACAGTCAACTTGGGTAACGATAGAGACTTTTTCCTCAGTGAAAACTTCAGAGTACCATTGTTTTTCTGCTATCTCCCTCTTTCTGCAAAAGTTAAATAATGTTATTACTTTCTTCCTGTGGGAAAGGTATCTGGGTAAAGGTAAGAGAGTAGTAGATGGTGAAGACTGAGAAAGGAGGGGCCCATCAGCTAAACATGAAAACTGGTGGCAGCACATATCTGAAGAAGAAACTACTCTTTGAATAAAATTTAGACTCTTGAGGCTTAACAACCTGCCAGTTATTAATACAATGACTCTTTTTCAGAAAATATAGTTTGGCAATGTATATGGTTTGAAATATATATGAACTAACTCTAAAACATGTTCATAAACAGCCTACTTACTATTCTCCAAGGTAAAAGAAGGTGTAATGAAAAATGTCAAAATATCACTCATGTTAATTATTTCATGTGTTTCACTTGCACAGAAAGATTTAACAGAAAAATATCAAAGTTTTTATAGTGATCAAATAAAGGTAATTATAAGAGGGGACTATAGAGATGTCTCACTGTGTAAGAGCACTGACTGTACTTCAAGAGGAACTAGGATCAGTTCCCAGCACCCACATGAGAGCCCACAGCTGTCTATAACACCAGTTCCAGGGGACCAGACACCCATGGCAAAACACCAATGCATATTAAATAATAAACAATAATAACAGTTATGGAATCAAAAATTGTAGGAAGAGATGTTAAGGGCTAAGAATAAGTGGCCCCAGACAATTACTTGCACCAGAGAATCCAATTTCAGATACCACTCTTGCTTTGCATAACCAAAGCTCTCAAGTAATTTTATTTATATTTATTTGCAAAGCAAAATACTTAATTTCATACTTGCAAGATATGATGATTTCAAGCCACAGTACTTTCTAAGGTTCTGAATAATTAATTGTAGATTATAAAGACCATCTTACTGAAAAGGAGCCCTGAGGGGTGTGTTCCAAAATTTATAGGTTCAATGTCAATTTTAAAATAAGTAAACATTAGCAACATCTTTTGACATTCGACATAAGATTAATTTCAACAAAAATGACATTATCATTTTTCCATTAAAACATACAAAATAGAGTCTACATTATACTTATATAGTTATTATCACTAGGGTTATGATTTTACAACATTTAGGAGATGATGAATATAAGGTGTTGAAACAAATTATACTCTAAATTGAATTTTGTGCTATAGAAAGAATAATAATTGAAAATTAATCTAAACATAAGTAGAATCTGTTACTTAGATAAGACAAATGTTTGCATTTTTTTCTTCACTATCTTGACAAATGCATACAGTAAAGCTATGTGGCCACGTAGAATCAATGCCAGTGATAATCTAGAGGCTTCTATTCTATCTTATATGTGTAAATCAAAAATTAGACTAAAAACAAAGTCAACTAGAAATTTATAAATTGTTTGCTTTCTACCCTTTGAGAGGCTAGGAAACATAGGGGAAGCATGATACCATCACAATATATTGTTTATATGTATAGAATTCTCACGGATTAAAAAAAAATGTATTTTGAAAATAGGTAACAAAGCAAGTTAATGTCAAAATACCCATCTTTAGTGAGTGCAGTAACACATCCCAAGCTCTCTGCTCCATTAAAGTAAATTGTTGATCAAATTTTCTGTTTGTTTGTTTGTTTTAATGGGGGTTTACATGGTCCTATATAGGCCAGGCTGCCCTCAAACTTACCAGATAGCTTGAATCAATTTAAACTCCTGATTTTTGTGCTTCCACCTCCAATGCATGAGGATTATAAACATGTGACACCACACTCAGCCAGCTTCATAGCTTTTATCATCATATTCTATAAACTTTAAGTCAAAAGGAACTTGGGAATACTGACATCTCCTTTATTTTAAACAATGCTGTGTACCTAAAAGAGAGGAAAAACATTCCATGACTTTCTTTTTTTAATAGCTATAGTCTTGAAAATTCTAGAGCTATACTGGATATCCTTAGCCATCTCCTTGATCAGTAACATTGGGAGGATTGTCACCCTGTGCCCAGATATCCACATGGCCCACTGTCTTAGCAACAAGGCTAATTGTAGCACAGGTACAAGGTACAGAATTTCTTTGTTAATATAAAACATCTGTAAAATTAAAAAAATATGAGAAGGTAGAGCTGAAAGATTGTTATTCTAGGTGATTAATTTGAAAGTTATTTCAAAAAATAAACACTGTTATTACAATTGATAATCATGAATTCAAATGTCCTCATTAAAGTTCATAAATCCACCATATTTTTATGTGTACTTACTAGCTATCAATAAAAGATGTATTACTTGTCTGTGTCTCAATGGAAATTTCTTTCTACAGCTCTCTGGGAAAGATGCTCTCCAAAACTAACTAATTCTCTTTTTCTCCCCTTAGTATTCATCTGCTATTGTCCCTAAATTCTCAACTTTCTTATCTTACCATTTCTGAAACATTGGAGAACGCATTTTTCTCTGTTTAGTCTCCTCACCTTCCTAATGGATTTCTGAAGCTCCTCTTTGATGACTTGGGGAATCAGATCATTTTGGAAGAACGATCAAGCCAGACTACCAGCTTAAAGCAGTTCAAAGATTCAATTTAGATTTTCCTAGAAGAGTTCTGAGGCAAAAACCTAAAGCAAAGGGAAACTTAAGTAGACATAAATCTGTAGCCTCTTCATTTTGTAGCTAGATAACTTTGAACAAAATGTTTCTTGTGCCATGTTTTAGTGTTAGGTTGTGGATATAGTACATATATTTTTAATATCCATTTGCAATATTATATAGAGATTAACAGATCCTCAATCTGCTGTAACCCTATATCAGCATTCTTTACAAAACCTCAAAGCATACTACCTTTACATACAAATATCAGAATGGTAAGTACACATAATATATACATAATCATAATCATGTATTTAAAAATAAAGTATGATTGAATAGATAATAGACAACACAAAATTTGGTGTCTTTATACATTATATGGTTTCAATACAAAGGTGGAAATGTGAAATAATGATTGATTACGTTAAACTTGAAGAAATTCATGATTATCAGAGGACAGGAAAACATGGACATAAGAACTGCCCATGAAGACAGAAAGCAGAGGAGAGAGAGAATGAGAGAGTAAGAGACAGAGACAGAGAGAGGAGAGACAGAGAGGAGGAGGAGATGTGGTGCATGTAGTATAGGAAGGGAGGAAGAAGGGCTGGAAAGAATTTACAATCTGAAGACTGTTTTTTATGGACATGTGAGCCATTATTACCTTTAAGTGTACATTTGTGGGCTATTACTATTACTATTAAGTGTGTATTTGTGGATATATTTGTGTGTATTTTTATTTTCTAGACTCCATGTGTATCATTATTGTCTCTTATATGCTCTGATTTTCTTAATAAAATTTCCCATTTAGAATAAGGATATTGATCATTAGAGTTTACATAACTCTCTCAAAATCACACTCATAAAATGAAAAATCAATGTTTGGATTAAACAGTGTCTTGACCACAACACCAAAACTATAAATTGATTTATCACAATTTAAATTGTCTCTGAAGATGTAAAAGTTTACTTTATATGTCTAACCTTATGTCAGCTGTATGAAAATCCTGAAGATAGCAATGCCCCATATGCTGAGGAGTGCAGTCCATTCACTGGTCATCAAAACACGGTTTGTATCCAATGCTTCTTGCCATGTGTAATAGAGAAGAGCAGCTCTCACAGTGTCAGAAGAGAATGTTAACCAATGCTCCTCTAACATTGTTTCCATTGTGTTTTAACCATAAAGGCAAAATGAAAAGCCAATGTTCCACTTTAATAGTGAATGAAATTTAATGTGGGTTTCTTGAGTGTTTGGTCTACCTGTGAGACCTATTCTTAGCTCCCTGAGGGTTTGTATGATTTATGGACTCAGGAGTATCAAAGGCACAATTTCATGTACTTCTTCACTTGATTGTTGATAAAACTTCTTTTCTCAATGAAAATCATGTTTAAAATATTGGGGTGGTGACATTTTTATCTGATAATCTTTAAGGTAATATTACTCTCAGGAATAAAACACTATTATATAATGTGTAGAGTGTAGCATCTCTGTGCATAATTTAAGTTGGAATTCTTGAGTACTAACCAAAATAAAAGCTAGTTTTTGTCATGAGGAATATAGCAATCGATGAATGAGGATAATTTGTGTAGCTTTAGGAAAATACTAGCAAGGACTGCATTCAATTATAGATGAATTGATTTCCTCTAAGAATATTTTATTTTATTTGCTTTTTGACAATTTCACAAATATACAAGGTATAATGATAATATGACTACATATTACCTTTTTGTTCTGATGACTCCCCACTTCTTCTTGTTGGTCCTTCTGTATCTACTGCTGTTATTTCAGATCCACAGACTATATATTGCTTGTATTAGCATGTTCCAGGTTTTATTTGTTTGAGTTTGTTCAACTTCACTCATGTTATCATATACCTAAAGAAAGTGATACCTCTTCTCAAGCAATCTTTATCTGTCAATTCTCCTCAATGAAGAGAGAGAACTCCTGAGACCATTCTTTATCAATGATGCAATGTTACAGGATTGAATCTTGTGCCAGTATTGTATGATTCCAACTTCTCTATCATATCCAGTAAGAATGTTATAACATCCTCTTCCTTCCAATGTCTTTCATTCCTGATGCCTATCCTTTAAAATATTTTCCAGATGTTGGAGGAGGCAATATAGCTGTGTCATTTAGGACTGACCATTGAAGAGTTACTTATTTTCTGTACTTGGAAGAGTTGTGAGTCTATGCACTAATTTCCACACAGTGCAAAAAGAAGCTATTTTGGGATGATCATTGGTTTAGGATAACCATTGGTGTGCTTTTCCTTGGAGAAAAGTATGTCTTCCATTCTCAGAATTCCTTAGCTGTCTTCCCTCCAGTTGGAGGAATTGAAAAATAAAAAAGATGTTATGATTTTATAATCTCAAAGCATAAAGAAATCTTTTTTAAGGAGATTTTTTATTTATAACTAAGAGGTGCCCTAGACTATCCATATAAACGTGAATATGTAGAAAGCTGACACAATGTTTACTTAACAAAACAATAGTAATATATCCTCTCCTAGGGCTTGTGACTTTGTTCTTCACAGGCTTTTGTCCATGTTTTCAGTATAAGGTATGTGTTCCCTCCTATTGACCATACATCAACTTCAGTCTTAAAGGGTTTATACCCAAAACAGTCATGATTCTACTGCACCAGTGAATATATCTTACCTATTTGATCATTATCCATAAGCCATGCCAGGCTGTGGCTTGCTAAAATATTTAGGAGTTTTCTTCAACAACTGACTTACAGTATATTCTAGAACTATGAAATCTAGTCATCAGAGATGAATATACTAAGTAATTCTTAAGTGTAAGTACTTACAAAATTAGAAACAAGTTATAGATGCCCTATATATATTTGCACAAGTGAATCTTCTATTCCAGAAAGGAATCGTTTATAGCAAGAAATGATTGTTCAAAAGTGATTGCAAAAGTCAGAAGGGTAAGTTCCAAATTCTTTAGCTTCAATTTTTCTGGTATCTTGGACTTGTAATGTATATCTGAGACCTAAAGTGATTAGTTAGTACCACCACTTCAGCCCTGCTGCCTATAATACAGCAGCGTATCTCATGTCTTGGCTCCATTCCATATACAGAAATTCTCTCTGCCATTGTTAAATGGTCAGCTATCTTCAGCACCTTGTTTCTCCATTGACACAGGGCTTTACCATCACAGTTTTAAGTAGCTGTTTATGATGATGATATTGGAGCTGGTCTATTAGTTTACAATATCCATGGCTAGCTAAAGTCAGAATAGAGGAAATGTCAAGTACCTGTGAGATAGAGAACAATTAGTGAATAAGACTTTGTGATACATTTTAAGGCATAGCTCTTATTAGCATGGCTGAAGTATGGGGGAACCTGACCCTGAGGAGATGAAGTAGAAATAAAGGGATTTTGAAACTCTTAATCAGTTTCTCATCCATTGCATTAATGAACAATAGCTGTCATTTTTTTAGCAATGCCAAACTATAAATTTTTATATACCCAAATATTCTTTCAATGGAAAAAAAGCAATAAATAAATTTTTAAAAGTTGGGGATTTGGAAAACTTGAGAAGAGGATACATCTGTCTTTGGGACTTCTTGTGTAAAGATATGAACTGTATAAAGGCATTTGAATTTCTGTGTAAAGGATTCTGCAATTGGAACTGATAATGCTGGTATTCAAGAACATTCAGCCTGAATTTTCTTGTCTGTTTGATCCAATAATTTTCACAAAGAGAACAGTATATAACCAAATTTTACTATTTTTGTCCCTTTAATTTGTGAGACATTTTATTTAATATTTGAGTGCTAAATGCTATGTACAATTTGTTTCCTTTTTTTTTTCATTTTAAAATGGAGAAAGACATTGAATTTTTATATGTACCACAAAAACAATTGAGAGCAAGCCTTCTAAGTATTCTATAAGAGATAAATTGATGTCTACTTGTGTTGCAACATGATTATATTCTCTGTTTTTAGAAGGGTACAGAGAATGATGACTTTAAGATTAACCAGTGCTATCCATGAAGAGTCTTTGTCCTAAATCAACAAAAATGACAAACAATAGGAACCAAATTGGCACGTCTGGAGCCAGATTCAATTGAGGAAATGGTGATTCCCTTTGGGCATGTAATGTGGGATTGATAAATGATAAGTAGTAAGAGGAGAATCAGGCATTACACAGTAGCTCTTGCAACCTGAAGGAAATAGCGTCTTAATTATGAGAAACTGAAATCCCATGGTATGGGATATACCTTATGAAAAGATGGTTGTCCTAGTTAGCTTCGATCATAATTTTGATACAGCACAGTCTTATCACCAGAAAAAATTAACCAATAAGAATTCACTGAACATGATTGGCTTATAGTCAATGTCTGTGGGGTACTATCTTGATGGAGGAAAGCCCTAGTCCACTGTGGGCAGAACTATTCATAGTCAGGCAATTCTGGTATTTTTATGGAAGCTAACTTAGCTCAAGTCAGAAAGAAAGTCAAACAAACAGGCACCAAGCAGGCTCCCTGGTTCTGGTACCCCAAGTTCCTGCTCTTACCTCCCTCAAAAAAGGATTTTGCACTGGAATATTAACCAAGTAAACTCTCCTCCCCAAGTTGCTTTAGTCCCAACATTTTATTACAGCAAGAAAGTGAAATCAGAGCTTTGATTAATTTGGTTATATTTTACTGTCATTTGTTCTAAAATTATAAAACATACAATGAAAGTAAATGTCTTGTTTTTGTATCTTCAAATTTTATACTTACCAAATGAAAATTGCTAAGTTTCAAATATTATTTTCATGACCTTCAGTCAGAAAGAATCCTTTCCAACTTTCCCTGGGTGACTTGGAGTCAGAGTAACTAGTGAATCACATTCATCATATAACTGCATGTTAAAACCACAGGCCAAACATTATGTGGACCCAGGGAAAAACCCCCAGAAGAAAGGGAAAAAAGATTGTTGGAGGCAGAGGGGTGGTTTAAGTGGAGATTTTTTAGTTCTACCCAGCTCGCAGCTGCTCAGACCAACATAAACACACAAAGACTTATATTACTTATAAACTGAATGGCCATGACAAGCTTCTTGTTATCTAGTTTTTATATCTTAAATTAATCCATTTCTGTGAATCTATACCTTCCCACATGGCTCATGGCTTTCCAGTTTCTTTTTTTTTATTTCTTTTTTTTTCTTTATTATTATGTGTTTTAAATTATATACATCAGCCATGGGTTCCCCTGTCCTCCCCCCTCCCACTCCCACCCCCACCTTCCCCCCAGCCCCACCCCTCCATTCCCATGTCCTCCAGGATCAAGGCACCCCTGGGGATTCATTTAAACCTGGTGGATTCAGTACAGGCAGGTCCTGTCACCTCCTTCCAGACTGAGCAAAGTGTCCTTGTGTAAGCCCAAGGTTTCAAACATCCAGCTCATGCACTAAGGACAGATCCTGGTCCCACAGACTAGGTGCCTCCCAAACAGATCAAGCTATTCAATTGTCTCACTTATCCAGATGGCGTTATCTAGCTGGGTGCTCCACAGCCTTTGGTTCATAATTCATATGCTTCCATTCATTTGGCTATTTGTCCCTGTGCTTTTTGCAATCTTGGATTTAACAATTCACACTCATAGGAGGATACTAGTTGTAAAAAAAAGATGACTAGACTGCTACACAACTCCAGAGAGGCTACCTAGAAAACGGGACCCTAGGAAAGACCAAAGGATCATCCAATGACAGAGAAATGGATGAGATCTACATGAACAACCTGGACAACAGTGGGAGTATTGAAGGGCAAGATTTGTAGTTAGAGTTTTCCTGTCTGGCCCAGTCAGGACAAATCTCTCTCACCCGCCAGTCCCACAGTTGCTTAGACCCAACCAAGAAACGACACAGAAACTTACATTGTTTAGAAACTGTATGGCTGTGGCAGGCATCTTGTTATCTACTTCTATCTTAAATTAACCCATTTCTGTTAGTCTATACTTTGCCACATGGCTTGTGGCTTACCGGTGTCTTTACATGTTGCTTCTCATGGCGGCGGCTGGCAGTGTCTCTCCAGCCTTCTACTTCCCAGAATTCTCTTCTCTCTTGTCCCGCCTATACTTCCTGCCTGGCCACTGGCCAATCAGAATTTTATTTACACAGAGCGATATCCACAGCAAAGATTGGAGGGAAAGAAAGCTTAGGGGAGCAGGAGATCCCAGCTGGATCAAGAATAGAAAGGGAGAATGAGGGATAACAGACCATGATAAATGAAGACCACATGAAAACAGGAATAGGCATAGTGCTTGAGAGATCCCCAGAAATCCACAATGATATATCCTCTGTAGTCTGCTGGCAATAGTGGAGAGAAAGCCTGATCTGACCTAGTCTGGTGATCAGATGACTAAACACCCTAAGTAAGTCATGGAACTCTCATCTAATAACTGATGGAAGTGGACGCAGAGATCCTCAGCCAGGCCCCAGGTAGAGCTCCAGGTGTCCAACTGTTGAGAAAGAGGAGGGTCTGCAAGGGCTTTCCAGTTTCTTTACATCTTGCTTTTCCTGGTGGCAGGGGCTGGCAGCATCTCCTGACTCAGTCTTTTATTTTTCAGAATTTTCCCTCTGTTTATTCTGCCTATACTATACTTTCTGCCTAGCTACTGGCCAATCAGTGTTTTACTTATCAGTCACTCAGAGCTACACATGTACAGCATATAGAAGACATCCCCAGCACTTCCCCCTTTTTTTTTCACAAAAATGAAGGTTTTAACTTTAAATGACATGTTAGTATACATGAATAACCCCAAAAATTCAACCAAGGAACTGATAGAGCTAATAAGAACCTTCAGCAACATTGCAGGATACAAGATCAACTCAAAAAAAAAATCAGAAGCCCTTCTATATACAGTAGACAAACAGGCTGAGAAGGAAATCAGAGATACATCACCCTTTACAATAGCCACAAATGTTATAAAATACCTTGGGGTTACTCTAACTAAGCATGTGAAGGAGCTATATGACAAGAACTTTAAGTCCCTGAAAAAAGAAATTGAAGATGTCAGAAAATGGAAAGATCTCCCATGCTCATGGATAGGCAGGATTAACATAGTAAAAATGGCGATCTTACCAAAAGCAATCTACAGATTCAATGCAATTCCCTCCAAATTACCAACACAATTCTTCACAGATCTGGAGAGAATAATACTGAACTTCATATGGAAAATCAAAAAACCCAGGATAGTCAAAAGAATCCTGTACAATAAAACAACTTCTGGAGGCATCACAATCCCTGACCTCAAGCTCTACTATAGAGCTACTGCAATAAAAACAGCTTGGTACTTGCATAAAAACCGACATGTGGACCAATGGAATCGAATTGAAGACCCTGACATTAACCCACACACCTATGAACATATAATTTTTGACAAAGAAGCCAAAAATGTACAATGGAAAAAAGAAAGCATCTTCAACAAATGGTGCTGATGTTATCATAAATATTCCTAAATATAGCATGCTTAGTTTGGATAATGTTACTTGTATATATGTTTTTAGGTCTCAATATTTTTTATTAGATAACCAGGTGGTAATATTGTCCCTGGGAAAGACTACATCTCCTACTCTCAGAATTTCTTACTACTTGTAGTTAATTTTGTGGGTTGATACCTCATGGTCTATTCCCTACCAATTTGGAATATGTATTGTCTCATCCTTCTTTAGCTCATATTTTGGTGACAAAGTTTTTGTAATTTATTGGTGTTAGTTCTGACATTACTAGGATTCACAGTTTCACAACAAACTCCCTGATCCTCTGGCTCTTAAAATTTTTCTAGCCCCTTTTTTACATTGTTCTATGAACCCTAGGTATGGGAAATTGTTTCATAGATGTATTCGTTGTGACTTGGCTTCAAAATTCTTCACTATGATTGGCTTTGGTTTTCTGTAGTGATCTCTGTATGTTGCAGAGATATTTCACCTGTGGGGTGTCATGAATCCCCTTATCTGTAGGTATAGTGAACAATATTAATGTATAGTTAGAGGTTATTCTGATTTTTGTAAAGTAGTGTTTTAAGTTCTCCTCTTAGATGAATGACTTCAGTAGCCTTGGGTATTTGGCTAGATTTCTGATACCAGACATTATTTATCACTTGTTGAGCAGATATTAAATGCAATTAGTAATTAGTAGGTTACTGCAAAGGTATATATACCACTACTGCATCCTAAGAGTTATGGTGCCATGCTGGCCATTATGGTTCATAGGCTCTGTAGCTAAGTTGTACTGTTGGTTGCTTCCCTCTTTTGGACACTGTATGATACCATTAAAACTAGTCCTCAGGGATGAGGTATTTAGGTTGTTTCATTTAGGGGTCCTTGATCCTTGTTTCAGCAATAGGGACTTAGCTTCTACCAATGGGTGGCAAACAAGGGCATAAAGTACATAGTGAATGTTTTGGGAGCTTCTTGGACAATTCTAACCAACAAAACAAAGGAGGACTTCTCATGCCTGCTATTGTTGTTGTTGTTTTTCCTTTTGTCTTTGACTCCTGAAGAGAGCATTGTCAGATCAGGTGAGAAAATTTCATTTAAATTGTGTATGTGTATTTCTATACAAACGTACGTGTATTATATCTTCTACATAAATAGTTTATATTATGATCATTTGTTATTTTTTCAGACATCTTTCTTGTTATTTATCCCTCTTGATCCTTCTCCTATATTTATATCCTTCTGTCAGCCTTAATTTGAGCCCCTCTTTCCTCATCTCTCCATCAGTTTATTTGTATCCTATTATTCTCCTCACTATAGTCCCACCACCACAACACCAGTGGTCCATTTTGCTTTCCTCCTTTCTGCAGGTATTCCAGGATATGTATTCAAATCTAATGATTTTAAGCTAGAAGCTTCCAATGATATTTTTCTTTCTGGGTCTGGCCTACTTCATTCAGGATGGTCTTCTGTAGTTCTATCTCGTTATCTGCATGGTCCATGGTATTGTTTTTCTTTTTAGCTGAATAGTATTCCATAGTGTATATGTACCACATTTTCATTATCTATTTTGGCTGTTTTGTTTTTTTTTCTGTTTCTTAGCTATTGTGTATTGAGCAGCAATGAACAAGGCTGAGCAAGTATATGAGGATATGATGTTGAGGCTTTAGGACATATAACACGGTGTGGAAGAGCTGATCATAGGATAGAATTTTAGCATTTAGAGGATTCTCAACACTGATTTGTATACTGGCTATCCCAGTCTGCAATATCACCAACAATGTGATTTTAACCTATCCCCACCATTTGTTTTCAGTTCTTTTGTTGATCTTTGCCATTATAACTAAAAAAAAAATGACATCAATAAATTTGTTTTGCTTTGCCTTTTCAAAATTGCTAGCAATGATGAATTTTCAACCTATTTCTTAGCTCTGTTTTATTTTTGCTTTTTTTTGTCTTGTTGCATTTCATTTAATTATTTTTATGTTTTGGCTTTATTCTTTTAAGAGAGAAAGAGCATGAAGTTGAGTGTATAGGATGATAGGAAGGATATAGGAGAGATGGATGGAATGAAAAGAATATGATCAAACATGATGTATAAAACATGTCCATAAAAATTAAAAACAATTATTGCTCAGTTTTCAATTTTTTTGAGTTGATTTTGCTTAGGCCTGACCATGTTGATATTATTTTTAAGTTTTAAGTCAATATAACTCATAATAAAATTCTCGGCTAATTTTAACTACTGGAATCTTTCTTTTCTGAGTTGAGTTTTCATTATATACATGACTAGTTTTATGTCAACTTACACAAATTAGAGTCATATGAGAAGAGGGAACATCAAATAAGAAAATTCCACCTGAAGATTAAACTGTAGTACAATTTTTTAATTAGTGATTAATGAGGGAGAACCCAGACCACTATGGTGGTGCCATCCCTCATCCAGTGGTCTTAGGTTCTATGAGAAAGCAGGCTGAGTAAACCATGGGTAGCAAGCTGGAAAGCAGCATCCCTCCATGATTGCTGCATCAGCCCTTGACTTGAGGTTCCTGCCCTGTTTTAGTTCCTATCCTTTCTTCCTTCAGTGATGGACTACAATGTAGAAGTGTAAGACAGGTAAAGTCTTTCCTCCCCAATTTGCTTTTTGGTGATGGTTTTTCATCATAGCAATAGAAACCCTAAAATAATCCTCTGCTTGCCTGGAAGTGCCTGTGTAGACCTTGCTGGCCTTGAAATCAGAAAGATGTGCCTTTGTCTGCCTCTTGAGTGTTATGGTTAAAGAATGTGCCACCATAACCTGTTTATAGTAATTTAGGAAAAAAAAATGGTAGTGTTAAAATGAGAATAATGGTATGTATAGATATCCAAAGACCCCAGTGGATACTTCTTCCTAATTAAAAGAATAAAATGGTTCAGAAAACAGTCTTAAATACAAATCAGATCAAATCATTTTAATCTAAAAATATTTTGGTGTTTTTTTTTCTTCTAAACTTATTCTTGTTTTAGCATGGGTCATGGATCATCCTCACACCCTCATAATCTCTCTCATTCACTAACTATACTTTCATCTCTGTCTCTTGGTTAAAATGTCATGATTATCTTTTCTTCTTCATCTTCATACTTCAGTAAATGTAAAAACTGTATAAATGATAATACTAATTGTTTTCCATAAATACACAAAATGAAATAAAATTTGGGACTGGGAAATTATTCAGTTGCTAGAGTTCTTGTTTCAAAGTTTGAGTGTACCTGGAGATCTTCTCTCCAGGTCCCACCAAGCCTCCACAGTCCCACAACCCATATTTAAAATAATCACTTGGACACTTACATTACTTATAAACTGTATGGCCATGGTGGGCTTTTTGTTATCTACTTCTTCTATCTTAAATTAACCCATTTCTATTAATCTCTAATTTGCCACGTGACTTGTGGCTTACCAGTACTTACATCTCGCATGTCATGGCTGTGGCTGGATGGTCTCTCCACTTCCACTTCCCCGAATTCTCTTCTCTGCTTGTCCTGCCTATACGTCCTGCCTAGCTACTGGCCAATCAATGTTTTATTTGTTAACCAATCATAGCAGCACATTTTACATACAGAACATCCCAAAGAATTTGAGAATCCAAATTCTGATTCCTAGTACTCAAGTAAAAAGCCAGGAATGGTTAAGCATACCTAAAATCATAGTGTTGAAAGTTGGAGACATGAAAATTCAAGTTCCCAGGGGAGAAATAGAAATCAATAAAGTAAGTAAGTACCTGAATCGTTGCCCTTCAGATTAAGGAAAACACACTAACTCAAAGGATAATGTGGAAATCTATAGAGGAAAGCACAGTAAAGTAACGTCTTACCTTTCAGAGCACACACATGAAAACACAAGAATATATCACACACACATTCACAAGATAAATAAGTAAATGAATGAATAAAACATGAATATTGGGTCCATGATAAACGAAAATAGAAGCAGATAGACTTTAATAATAAGAAAATGGCATTACAAGATAGGAAAATGAGAAGTATGACCATACTTTGCTGAAAAATATTAACTCAAGCTTTAATAGAAATCCAAAAATGGTGTGTTTTCACTTTTATTCTTCTCATAAATTGCATCCTGACTGTAGTTTTCCCTCCCTCCACACTCACTAGTTCCACCCTCACCACCCCATATAGTGATATTTTATTTGTATTGAAATGTGATTTTATTTGTATGTCAATAAAATTGCCTTGAGGTCAGAGCAAGCCAGAGCAGAAGCCGAGCAGTAGTGGGGCACGCCTTTAATCCCAGCACTTGGGAGGCAGAGCTAGGCGGATCTCTGTGTGTTCAAGGATACAGCCAGCATAGCAGACACACGCCTTTAATCTCAATACCAACCATAGAAGACCTGGAGGTCTGTACAAACAGGCAGTGATGAGGAGGTCATGTGGCTGGGTTTACAACCAATAAGAGAGGAGAACAGAAAGTCTTTAAATAGACAGGACGCACAGAAGTAGGTCTCTTGCGGAGAGGAGGAACCGCAGAAGCAGTGAAGGGTAAGGTTTTCTGCTTTGGCTCTGACCTCGTGGTTTTTAACTCTGCAACTGGCTCTGTGTTTCTTATTTAACAAGCAGGATACATCTACAATTGGCACCCAACGTGGCAAGAATTCATTAAAAAAACGCTTGCCTTGGCAGTGGGTCCGGCTTCCCGCCTGGGCGGGCCTGCCTCCCTAGCTCCGGCTTAGCCCTGGTCTAACCCAGGCCTAGCTCAGCTTAGGACTCAGGCACCGCAGCTGGAGTTACTTGCTTAAAAAGCCGGTGCTACAAACAACTCAGGCCTGCGGGAGCTACCGCTAATTGCAGTAGCTACACGCAACTGCAGATAGGCTGCTTTTGGCTGAAACGCCAGCGCACGTGGTCGGTCAGAGCTTAAGGAAGCCAGAGCCCAGGCTCAACTCCGCTCAGACCGGAACATTGAAGCGGCTGGATTCAAAATTTTAGCCAGAACGTGGCTACGCTTTCTCTCTTTCTCTCTTTCTCTCTCTCTGGATTCCCACCTCGGACGCTAGGTAGCTGTTTGGAAATTCCCTCGGATTTCTACTGTTCTGCGCAGAATTGGTAAGTCATTTATATCAGATATTTTAAAGGAAACTATTTAAGAGATTTTTTTCCACATTAAAAAAAAAATGGGTTTTATGTGTACATTGGAAGAAAATTGGGCTTTGTTTGAAATTTTAGGCAGTATGGTAATGGAACAACTATATGAGAAGATTAATGTTGATCGAATTATGTACATTATTATTCTTCTTATCCTTATTTTACAATTTAAAAAGACAGTCAATTTAAGTGCCAGGATAGAAATTTTAGAAAAACTTTTTAAACCTGTTAAAATGAAATATAGAGAAATTCAGATTCAGACAGAAGAAATTAACAGTGAAGTTGTTTCAGGACTGGATTATAAAGGTTACAGAAAGAAT